>NC_134354.1:441916278-441996278 GCF_048569485.1 Anomaloglossus baeobatrachus | reverse complement strand
CGCTCTAGACACTGCAGCAATGACTGCAGTCACCTGTTGTTTTTTTTTGTGTTTTTTTTTTTTTGGGAAATTCATCTAACTTATACAAGCACTGGAGCTTCATTCACGCAACACTGCCTGCGAATGCTCATAACCATATACCAGCACTGAGCTACAACTAATTTAATCACTGATCATCTAAGTATATGCACTGTATCTTGCTTAGAGATAAATGTTAGCTTTCTTCATCGTTCCTTATGGGAGACCCAGACCATGGGTGTATAGCTTCTGCCTCCGGAGGACACACAAAGTACTACACTAAAAGTGTAGCTCCTCCCTCCGAGCATATACACCCCCTGGATGGCAAATCCAACCAGTTCAATGCTTTGTGTTCAGGAGGTCACACACACACATGTATCCTCTTTTGATTTTTTATTAAAGATTTGGAAGAAAAGCAGGTCCAATCTGGACTCCCGGCATGTCCCTTCTCACCCCACTGTGTCGGCGGTGCTGTTAAGGTTGATTTTACAAGGCTGGAGCCTTCGCATGCCGCGCTCCTTCACCATCCCCTGAGGCTCTGGCTTGAAGTGGGAGCCATCTCGGTTCTCACTGCTTTGCAGGAGACCAGTCTCCATCCGCAGCCCTTTCAGGACCCTGCCGGATGGAGCGCTCACCCCCCCAGGGACCTGGCCCTGCGTCTCATAAGCTAAGTATTGAGACGTTATTCGGGGGTCCCTTGTGCATTTATTGTGGGGGGAGTGTGTTATCTCACTTTGCTGTGATTTCCGGCCGGTTCTCTGGTTTTTTCCTGAGAACCGCGCCGAGGGTGCCTGCTCGTCGGCCGCATGTAAAAATCTAGGCCCCGGCTTCAGATGCGGCCTAGTTTCGTTTTCAGTTCCCCTGCATGTCAGTCATGAGGGGGGCAGTGCGGCACCGCCCACCGGCCGTTCAGCAGAGGGGAGGACACTCCTCTCTGAGGAGATGTTTCCCACCCCTGTACCTCTCCTTGGCCCTCCGGTTCCCGCTCCTGGACTGAACCCCGCCCCCCCTCCTCACTCCGGCGCCATTTTATCAGCGTTTACACACTGATCGGCGCTGACTGCTGCAGCTCTGCATCTGCTGGGGGTCCGAGCTGTGGAATCCGGAGGGCATACAAGAAGCGGTCTGGTAAGCCACAACCTCTGGTTGTGGACTTTATTATACACTCTCTGGGGGTCATTCTGAAGGAGTGTATTCTTTACTGCAGAGCCTCCACCTCAGCAGCATGTCTCTCACTAGGAGCAAGGCTGCAAGGCTTTACTCTATATGCACTGCATGTAAGCTCGTACTGCCTGAACCGAGCACATACCCTCATTGTGATGCCTGCTCTAACATGGTGGTGCCTCAGCCTGGAGCCTCCTCAGGGGTCCCTCTGGCTGCTTCAGCCCCGGTGGCTGAACCCCCGGCTTGGGTTGCATCGTTTTCTAAAGCTATCTCACAGTCCTTTGCCGACTCCATGGGACAGCTGTCCCGGACTCTGCTGACCATGCATCAGCCCCCTTCCCAGGGCGCCTCTGCTGCTCCGACTCGCTCTGCAGAGCTCACAGAGGATTTTTTATCTGTTCCCGGACCCCGTCCTCCTAAACGGAGATGCAGGGACTCTTCTCCATCCTCGTCCCACGGCTCTGATTCACGAGCTGAATTGCAGGGCGAGGAGGATGCCTTTACTGTGGGCTCAGACGCTACCTCCATGTATCCCATTGATCTATCTGAAGGTGATGCGGATGTTAGTGACTTGATTGCGTCCATTAACTCCGTTCTGAACCTCGATCCACCAGTGTCAGAGGAACAAGCCTCTCTGGTAGAAAAACACCAGTTTACCTCACCTAAGAGAGCACGGAGTATGTTTTTTAACCACTCCAGTTTTCAGGCCACTGTGACCAAGCCCAGGGCCTGTCCTGACAAACGCTTCCCAAAGCGTAGTTCTGATGACCGTTTTCCCTTTCCACCAGAAGTGGTCAAGGAATGGGCTCATTCACCAAAGGTAGATCCTCCGGTGTCTAGAATCTCAGCCTGGACAGTTGTATCTGTGGCCGATGGCACCTCACTTAAAGATCCCACTGACCGCCAGGTTGACCTTCTGGCCAAATCTGTATATGAGGCGGCAGGGGCCTCGTTCTCCCCGTCCTTTGCAGCAGTGTGGGCTCTTAAGGCAGTCTCTGCTTCTCTGGCGGAGATACATTCCCTGGCCAGGGACTCTATTCCCGAAATGGTTGCCTTAACTTCCCAGGCTTCGGCTTTTTCATCCTATGCCATGTCTGCCATTCTGGAGGCTTCTCACCGCACGGCGGTGGCTTCCGCTGATTCACTCGCAATCCGCAGGATCTTGTGGCTGCGAGAATAGAAGGCAGACGCTTCTTCCAAGAAGTACCTTGCTGGGCTCCCCTTTGCTGGGTCCCGGCTGTTCAGTGAACAATTGGATGAAATTATTAAGGAAGCTACTGGCGGGAAGAGTACTTCCTTGCCACAAACTAAAACCAGGAAACCTGTCCAGGGCAGGAACCAGTCGAGGTTTCGTTCCTTTCGTTCCTCTAACTGGTCATCCTCTAAACCTTCAGCTTCGTCCACTAACTCAGCCAAGGATCGAAAACCCAGCTGGCGCGCGAAGCCGCGTCCTCAGAAGAATGGAGGGGCCGCTGCCACTAAGGCAGCCTCCTCTTGACTATCTGACTGCGCCAGCAACGTCCTTGGTCGGTGGCAGGCTCTCCCACTTTGGCGACGTGTGGTTTCAACACGTCTCCGATCAGTGGGTGCGGGATATCATCTCCCACGGCTACAGGATAGAATTTTCTTCAAGCCCGCCAAACAGATTTTTTCTGTCCACTCCCCCCTGCTCCAAAGCCGCCGCCTTCTCACAGGCCGTGGCATCCTTGCAGGCCAACGGAGTAATTGTTCATGTTCCCGTCCGGGAACGATTCAGAGGTTTCTACTCAAACCTCTTCCTAGTCCCCAAGAAGGACGGTTCCTTCCGACCCATCCTGGATCTCAAGCTTCTCAACAAGCATGTTCAGGTGCGGCACTTTCGCATGGAATCTCTGCGATCGGTCATTGCCTCAATGACCCAAGGAGATTTTCTTGCATCCATCGACATCAGAGATGCCTATCTGCATGTGCCAAATGCAGTTTCACACCAGCGTTGGCTACGGTTTGCAATCGGAGAGGAACATTTCCAATTCGTGGCTCTCCCCTTCGGGTTAGCCACGGCCCCTCGTGTATTCACCAAGGTCATGGCAGCAGTGGTTGCGGTTCTGCACCTCCAGGGGTTGGCAGTGATTCCTTACCTGGACGACCTTCTGGTCAAGGCTTCATCCAGTGCAGACTGAAAGCGGAGTGTCTCGCTCACTCTCGCCACGCTTGTTCAATTCGGGTGGCTTGTCAATCTGCCCAAGTCCACTCTGACCCCGACCCAGAAACTTACGTACCTAGGGATGCAATTCGAGACTCTGCCGGCACTTGTGAAGCTGCCCTTAGTCAAACAGCAGTCCCTTCATCTGGCGGTGCGCTCTCTGTTGAAGCCCCGCCGTCATTCCATCAGGCACCTCATGCAGGTGCTGGGTCACATGGTGGCGTCAATGGAAGCGGTTCCCTTTGCCCAGTTCTATCTGCGTCCCCTGCAGCTGGACATTCTCCGCTGTTGGGACAAGCGGACCTCTTCCTTGCACAGGCTAGTGGCTCTGTCGCCACAGACCAGGAGCTCTCTTCAGTGGTGGCTTCGGCCCCTCTTTCTGTCTCAGGGACGCTCCTTCCTGACCCCGTCCTGGGTGATCCTCACCACGGATGCCAGTCTATCCGGCTGGGGAGCAGTATTTCTCCACCACCGAGCACAGGGCACTTGGACTCCGTCCGAATCAGCCCTCTCGATCAATGTGCTGGAAATCAGAGCTGTGCTCCTAGCTCTCGTAGCCTTTCACCACCTGTTTAGCGGGCAAGCACATTCGAGTCCAGTCAGACAACGCGACAGCAGTTGCCTACATCAATCACCAGGGCGGGACTCGCAGCCGCCTAGCAATGTTGGAAGTTCAACGTATCCTTCAGTGGACGGAGGACTCCAAGTCCACCATATCCGCAGTCCACATCCCAGGCGTAGAAAACTGGGAGGCAGATTATCTCAGCCGTCAAACCGTGGACAGCAGCGAGTGGGCCCTGCATCCGGCAGTGTTCCAGTCAATCTGCCGCAAGTGGGGCACTCCGGAAGTGGATCTAATGGCATCCCGGCACAACAACAAGGTCCCGGTTTACGTGGCTCGCTCCCACGATCCTCAGGCCTTGGCGGCGGACGCGCTGGTTCAGGATTGGTCCCAGTTCCGTCTGGCCTACGTGTTTCCCCCTCTAGCTCTCTTGCCCAGAGTCCTGCGCAAGATCAGAATGGAGGGCCGTCGGGTCATAATCATTGCTCCGGACTGGCCCAGGCGAGCTTGGTACCCAGACCTGCTCCGTCTGTCCGTAGAGGTGCCGTGGCATCTCCCGGACCGCCCAGACCTTCTCTCACAAGGTCCGTTTTTCCGCCAGAATTCTGCGGCTCTCAGATTGACGGTGTGGCTCTTGAGTCCTGGATCCTGACGGCTTCAGGCATTCCTTCCGAGGTCATCTCCACTATGACTCAGGCTCGGAAGTCTTCCTCGGCCAGGATTTACCACAGGACTTGGAGAATTTTCCTGTCCTGGTGTCGCTCTTCCGGCCATGCTCCTTGGCCGTTTTCCTTGCCGACCATCCTGTCCTTTCTACAGTCCGGTCTGCAGCTAGGACTATCTCTCAATTCCCTCAAGGGACAGGTCTCGGCCTTGTCAGTATTGTTCCAGCGGCGTATCGCCCGACTGGCCCAGGTGCGCACCTTCATGCAGGGCGCATCTCACATCATTCCGCCTTACCGGCGGCCTCTGGATCCCTGGGACCTTAATCTGGTCCTCACGGCCTTACAGAAACCCCCCTTTGAGCCTCTTAGGGAGGTTTCTTTGTTTCTACTTTCACAGAAAGTGGTCTTTCTGGTGGCCATAACTTCTCTCAGGAGAGTCTCTGATTTGGCTGCGCTCTCTTCGGAGTCACCCTTTTTGGTTTTTCACCAAGACAAGGTGGTTCTCCGTCCGACTCCGGACTTTCTCCCTAAGGTGGTGTCTCCTTTCCACCTTAACCAGAACATTTCCCTGCCTTCCTTTTGTCCGGCCCCTGTGCATCGCTTTGAGAAAGCGTTGCATACTTTAGATTTGGTGCGGGCGCTCCGAATCTATGTGTCACGCACCGCTGCTCTTAGGCGGTGCACCTCTCTTTTTGTGCTGACCACAGGTCAGCGCAAGGGTCTCTCGGCTTCTAAACCGACCCTAGCTCGTTGGATTAGGTCGGCCATATCCGATGCCTACCAATGTTCTCAGGTGCCTCCCCCGCCAGGGATTAAGGCGCACTCGACCAGAGCTGTCGGTGCCTCTTGGGCTTTCAGGCACCAGGCTACGGCTCAGCAGGTCTGTCAGGCTGCCACTTGGTCTAGTCTGCACACCTTTTCGAAGCACTACCAAGTGCATGCTCATGCTTCGGCAGATGCGAGCTTGGGCAGACGCATCCTTCAGGCGGCTGTCGCCCATTTGTGAAGTTAGGTTTTGCCTACTTCTCAGTTTTCTGTTTATTTCCCACCCATGGACTGCTTTGAGACGTCCCATGGTCTGGGTCTCCCATAAGGAACGATGAAGAAAAAGAGAATTTTGTTTACTTACCGTAAATTCTTTTTCTTATAGTTCCGACATGGGAGACCCAGCACCCTCCCTGTTGCCTGTTCTTGTTCCGTGTGTTTTCACCGGCTGTTGTTGTAGACAGAGGTTCCGGTTATTCCGGGTTTTACTCTATCTCTACTTGTGGGTGGATGTCCTCCTTCAGCTTTTGCACTAAACTGGCTAGATGTGGTCATCCAGGGGGTGTATATGCTCGGAGGGAGGAGCTACACTTTTTAGTGTAGTACTTTGTGTGTCCTCCGGAGGCAGAAGCTATACACCCATGGTTCTCCCATGTCGGAACTATAAGAAAAAGAATTTACGGTAAGTAAACAAAATTCTCTTTTTACATTGGTTACCAGTGTCCGCAGCTTCCAGACGCCGGCTCCGTGCATAGTAGCCAGAGTACACATTGGGTTAATTTTACCCGATGTGTAGTCTGGCTGTGTGTTGGATGCTGGGAGCCAGCGCTGGCAGTGAGAGCACGGACGCTGGTAACTAATGTAAATATCGGGTAACCAAGGAAGGGGATTCCCTGGTTACCCGATATTTACCTTGGTTACTGCTTACCGCAGGCTTCCAGACGCCGGCTCCGTGCATCCTGATTGCTGCTCTCTCGCTGTCACACACAGAGGTGTGTGCTTATCAGCCTTAACAGCGGGAGAGCAGCAATAAAAAAATGAACCACAGCTGTGTGCAACGAGCAGCGATCTCACAGCAGGGGCCAGATCGCTGCTCATTGTCACATACAGCGAGATCGCTAATGAGGTCACTGCTGCATCACGAAAACCGCGACTCAGCAGTGATCTCGCTATGTGAGAAGTACCCCTTAGCCAGTACAGATAAAAAAAAAGGAAATTAGCCAGTTTAGCAAAAAACCTTGGGCACAAAAAATAGGTTACTATTTGACACTAAGTGAAAAATGTTACCCTGGTCAGGGCAACTCCAGAACTAGTTGTTACGAGTGAACTACCAAACAAATAAGTGGGAAAAAATTACCCTCACTAGTGTGACGCCTGAACAAGTTTTTAGAAACGCGTGTCCTGGATACCCATTAACACAAGTTGCCTCAAAGTATAGACATTTAATGTATATAAGCATGTTCCATAATTACCTTGAGTCTAAAGGTCCAGTCACACTAAGCAACTTACCAGCGATCCCAACAACGATAGGGATCGCTGGTAAGTTGCTAGGAGGTTGCTGGTGAGATGTCACATGCGACGCTCCAGCGATCCCACCAGCAACCTGACGTGGCAGGGATCACTGGAGCGTCGCTACACGAGTTGCTGGTGAGCTCACCAGCAACCGGTGACCAGCCCCCAGCGCCACGTGGAAGATGCTGCGCTTGGTAACTAAGGTAAATATCGGGTAACCAACCCGATATTTACCTTGGTTACCAGCGCACGGAGCTACACGTGCAGAGAGCAGGGAGAAGCGCACACTGAGCGCTGGCTCCCTGCTATCCTAGGTACAGCACACATCGGGTTTGTTAGGTTGACCTAACAGTCACAGCTATTGCCAGCGATGTCCGAATGCAGAGAGGGTACCGGTGACCCCCCTCTGCCCTCCCTTTAGCCTTCAATGAAAACAGGCAGACACCGTTATACACGTAAAGGCTAGGAGACGTGCGGCTCCCAAAAAGAAAACTGTATTATTTTGTTTACATTTCAAAGTTATACAAAGTTGATTAGGGCATAACTATGCAACATACATATTCATTAAAGGCGTGGATTGCATATTCCCAGCAAGAGAAATTAATATAATGACTTATACTCCAATAACAAGATGTTTTTCAGTCGTCTCTAAGTCAAAACATTCTACGTCCTTGAGGTTGGTCTCACAGTTTATTACGCAAATAAGTCTGGTTCGGTCTTGCCAGGGAGAATGAATTTCTATTATTTTCTAAGTCAGTGAAAAAGGTTAACTCTTTCCTCACAATCCCCCCTATTGGCGTGATTGATGGACAGGGGGCCATCGAGAAGCTGTGGACTATAGAGAGAGCAGGCTAGCCTCCAGATACTTTCTGAGCCGCGGGTTTGCTCAGGGAGTGTCGTCTCACATCCGTCACCCAGGACTGCCTGCATGCCTCTCGATAGGAGTCTCATCATGATACGCCAAGGTGATTTCTAGAGGAAAGAGTAGAGAAGAGAAAAAAGGCATATTAGTGATTTCATACAGATGCTGAATAATCATTGTATCTACATTGTTTCAAGCAGTGGGAAAACAAAGCCATTAGCAACTTGAACACTACATAAGCAACTAGTAAACAGAGTAACACTTGGAACACTGATAATCTGTTGTAACAGCCTCCCCATTGAAACACTTTGTTTATTGGGACTAGTATGGCTAAGTATGGCATGGAAGAGGCTGTTACAGGTGCGTGTGTACATATCCAGCAGTCTGTGATCTCAAGTTTTTCAGCTAACACTTCATGATGGGTCTCAAATGAATTCTGCCGTGGTGTAGAAGGCCCCAAAAAGGGAGTACACATAGAAATACTTATCAGCGGTATTAGGCCTTCTTGCAGTGGCTGGCATGGACCCATATCGATCTCCCCTCAAGTTTGACGGAGGTTGGAGTGGTCAGCTGGACAGTCAAAGGCCCTTCGAATCGTGGCTCAAGGGTCTTTCTCACGTGCTTCTTTAGGTAGACCCGGTCACCAGGCTTTAGAGAGTGGGTTCCTGGAACGGCATCAGGATCAGGTAGAGAAGAGTAGACCCTTTGGTGGGTTTCAGTTAGTCTCTTCTGCAGGGAAAGAACATAAGACGTTAGGCTATCACATTGCAGGTGTAACTCCTGCGGGAAGTAGCATCCTAATCTGGGTGCACTACCAAAGAGTATTTCAAATGGTGAGAGCCTGTGCTTTCCCTGCGGGGTAGTCCTTATAGAGTAAAGAGCTATGGGGAGACATTCTGTCCATGGTCTACCAGTCTCCTCCACTGCCTTGGCTAGTTTGAGCTTTAGAGTTCCATTTAACCTTTCCACTTTCCCTGATGACTGTGGGTGGTAAGGCGTGTGTAAGGCTGACTGAATGCCTAACAGGGCACAGGTGTTCTGGAAAACTTGTCCAGTGAAATGAGTACCTCGGTCTGACTCTATGACTTCAGGGAGTCCAAACCGAGGCACCAGCCCACAGGCCAATTTCTTTGCTGTAATTCGGGCCGTGGCTGAGCTGACATGATAGGCCTCTGGCCATCCTGAGAAGAGGTCTACACAGACAAGTACAAACTCGTAGATGCCATGTTTTGGCAACTGTATATAGTCTATTTGTACTCTTTGAAATGGGGCAAACGTCTTTGGCATGTGTCTTTGCGGGGTTTTAGTTAGTTGGCCTGGATTGTGTTGTTGACAGATGTGACAAGCTTTTATTCTCTGGGAGGCGTATTGTCTGAAGCCGGGGGCTACCCAATAAGGTTGCATCTGGTTCATGATTGAGTTTGTGCTACCGTGTGTGGGATAGTGGAGTACTTGGAAAATGGCAGGGAACCAACTGCGTGGCAGGACGGGAAGTCCGTTTAGGCGCCAAATCCCCTCCACCTTTTCTGCCCCCTTGGCCCGCCATCCGGCCTTTTCTTCCTCAGAGGCGTTTTCTTGTGTCTCAAAGAGGTTCTGCATTTCTTCCTCCGTTGTTGACACTGTTTCCGTCTCCTTCAAAGGGAGTAAGGCGGCTTGTTTTGCTGTTTGATCGGCCAAGCGATTTCCCCTTGCGTCGGGTGTTTGAGCCTTGGTGTGGGCAGCAACCTTTATGATTGCTAGCTGTTTTGGTATCAAGGCTACTTCCATTAGTTTCTTCACTGAGGCTCCATGCCTGATGGGATTTCCTGTTGCTGTGAGGAATCCTCTAGTCTGCCAGATAGTGCCAATATCGTGCACAATGCCGTGTGCATAGGCTGAGTCCGTGTAGATGTTCGCTGTTCGTTCTTCCAGAAACTCAATTGCCCAGATGAGGGCAAGAAGTTCTGCTTCTTGAGCAGATATGCGTGGAGGTAGCGGTTGCTTGGCTAAGACTGCATATAGAGTCACTACTGCAAATCCGGTGTGGAACTTGCCTGCTTCATCAGCGTATCTGCTACCATCCACAAAAAGTTCAAAGTCTGGATTTGTAAGCGGTGTTGCCTGTATATTGTGCAGGTGCTTTGCCTCATGTTCAATGAGTTCCTGACAATCATGATCAAATGGTGCGCTGGTACGTTTGTCACTCTCTTCTGTCCTCTCTTTTGTCACTCTCTTCTGTCCCCCCTTCTAAACTTGTAAAGATCAGCAGATCAGCAAGGTTTAGACTTGTAACTCGAGCAAATGAGATGTTTGGGGGTAGCAACAGCGTGCACTGGAGTCTGACCTGTCTTGCCATGGAGAGGTGTTTCAGCTTCACTTGATTGAGAACAGCATAAATGTCATGGCTGGTAAGGATGGTAGTCGGGAAATCGAGTGAGATTTCAGATGCTTTCTGCAGTATGTTTGAAACTGCTGTAACAGCACGGACACAGGTTGGTGCTGCTTTTGTGACGTTGTCAAGTTGAGAGGAGTAGTACCCGATTATGTGATGTTTGTCCGTCTTCTGGGTGAGTACTCCTACGGCAAATCCTTGAAGCTCTGCTACGAACAGATTGAAGGTGAGATCATAGTTTGGTAGTGCCAGAGCAGGTGCATCAATCACTAGTTCCTTGAGCTTTTGAAAATTTTGTCGAGCTTCTTCTGTAAGGGAAAAAGGAACATTCTTTGTGCAATCATACAGCGGTTGCATGAGTAGTGACGCATTGGGAATCCACCGTCTGCATTTATCTCTGCTTGCTTTGCATCCTACTTCTGCCAGAAAGGTAAGCATTCCTCTTCACTAGGGCAGCACAGTAGTAAATCATCCACGTACTGGTAGATGTACTGCGAGAGGTAGCGGGAGGGGGGATTGTCTCAGCTGCGGTGGCGTAATTCCAGGCTTGACTGAAACTTTTACTGTGGGCACGGGTAGTGTGCCGAGGTCAGTTTTTGATGTGGACCAGAGTTTTGCAGGAACTTGTAGAAGTATTGGGTCCGTGTTTACTTCATGTGTAACTTCAGATTCTGGTTGGTCTTCTATCATCTGGAGAGTGCACAGGATTTCTTCTGGGATATCTTCTGGAATTTGCAGGATAGCAGATCCATCTTCATTGTAGATGTCACAAACCACCGGGGGGGTCACTCAGAAATCCCCCGCGCTGGCTACCAGTACGTCACAATCGGGGGGTAACAAGTGGGGGTCACCCCTCCTTTATACCTCCCGACCGACAGACAGAGCACGTGACGCGCTCTCTAGCGCCCCTCTTATAGTCAGGCCAATTATGGAATTGCCCGACAATAAGCAAGGAGGCCGCTATACTACTTATGCCGATTATTGAAGGGTCCCCGGTGAGAGTAAGGTATATATTCCCCCGACCTCCGCGGGCGGAATATATAAAATCTCCCCGAATCTCACTGGCCTCCCCACAATAATCCTTGGCACAATTCGCTGCCACCAACCGATTTACGGTAACTATTAGCCGAACACACAGACGTGGGATTCAAGATCGAGATAACAGAACAGCCCAAGATTAATCATATAATTTAATCAGCCTAAAGCACACTAGAAACTACAATATATACAATAGGGAATCTACAGAATATACATATGTCAGAGTACAGTTACAATCAAAGCATGGGTTACAAACAGGCATACACAGTTCCAGCAGTTACCTTGTTGCGTCTGGCCACAGGGGGGCGCTGTAGGCCAGGTTTCTAGGATCCTTCCCACAGATGTTTCCTACACGTGCCCCCAGCGAAAAGACCACTGGAAAATGGCCGAAGTAGGGTTATCAACCTGGCCAAGTCCAGGTCCCCTCCTACCTTCGTGACCTCACAGGGAGCACTGCTCCACCCCTGGCTTGAGTTATGGACAATATCCCAACATGGAATATGGGCCATAACTTTGCCTGGGAGCGTCGTAGGCGGACGCCAATGCTCTCATTGTGACAGTTATGAATTTAGCTACAGAACGAGGGGACTCATGACCTGTCTGCCAGTTCCCCATTGGCTGATATCACGCCTGGGGCATTTCCCAATGTCCTGCTCCCATAAAAAGGGTGTGCCAGCATCGTCCGCATGCGGAGACACCATTTTTATGGTTGCCATATTTATCGGAAATATGGCTTGCGAGATATGAACCATTTTTTACTGGAGTCGTTCTGTCTGGCTATTTCCATAGCCTTGCTAATGAGATACAACTCTTGTTACAGGGTGACGGCAGGGAGTCATCCTGTGTCCATTGTTCCCACACCACCTCATTTCCATATCACAGGACATGGCCATGGAGGTGTAAGTGGAACACTGAGAACAAGAAGGGAGGGGGCACTGCCAGGGAGTGATGAGGGATTATGACTGGAGTCATAATTCATCTTCATATCCCGGGATTTGCCTCACACCTCCCCCCTTTTGAGGGCGCTAGGGGGCAGCACACTCCGGTGTTCCCCCGTGCGCCCGTCCGCGACCTCTCCTTGTCGGGACAGCCCGTCTGCGTTACCGTGGTCACGGCCCCTTTTGTGGCGAATGGTGAAGTTGTATTGCTGGAGCGCAAGGCTCCATCGCAACAATCGCCCATTCGTCCCAGAGACGGTGTGCAACCAGCTGAGGGGATTGTGGTCCGTCTCCACGATGAAGTGGCGCCCGTATAGATAGGGTTGCAGACGCTGCAGGGCCCACACTATGGCTAGGCACTCCTTCTCCATCGTGGAATAGGCAACTTCCCTTGGTAACAGCTTCCTGCTCAGGTACAAGACTGGGTGCTCTTGGCTCGCAGAGTCCACCTGGCTGAGCACCGCACCGAGGCCGAAGTCACTGGCGTCGGTCTGTACTACAAACGGCCGCGTGAAGTCGGCTGCCTGTAGCACGGGCGGGCTGGACAGGGCGTCCTTTAGGGCCCGGAAGGCTGTCTCGCAGTCCATTGTCCAATCGACTGCAGAGGGCAGCTTCTTCTTGGTGAGGTCCGTCAAGGGCTTTGCCAGGCTACTATAGCATGGAACAAACCTCCTATAGTACCCAGCGGTCCCCAAGAAGGACATCACCTGCTTCTTGGTCCTGGGGGTGGGCAAGGATGCGATGGCTTCCACTTTCTCAGGCTCGGGCTTCAGTGTTCTCCCACCTACCCGGTGACCGAGGTACTGGACCTCGCTCATGGCCAGCTGACACTTTCCCGGCTTGATGGTCAAACCTGCCCGGTGGATCCGCCTGAGCACCTGTGCTAGATGCTCTAGGTGGTCCTCCCAGGTGGGACTGAAGACGGCAATGTCATCCAGGTACGCGGCCGCGTACCCTTCAAGTCCCTTGAGCAGGGTGTTGACCATCCGCTGGAAAGTGGCAGGGGCATTCCTCATCCCGAATGGCATCACCGTGGACTCGTACAGTCCAAATGGGGTAATAAAGGCAGAGCGTTCCCTGGCCTTGCGAGTCAGGGGGATCTGCCAATATCCCCGGCTCAGATCCATGATGGTCAGGTACTGAGCCCCGGCCAACTGATCGAGCAGGTCATCGATGCGTGGCATTGGGTACGCATCGGCGACCGTGACCGCATTGAGCCCCCTGTAGTCCACGCAGAACCGAGTGGTTCGGTCCTTCTTAGGGACGAGGACTACAGGCGAGGCCCAAGCGCTGTTGGATGCCTGGATCACCCCCAGCTTCAGCATCTCGTCAATCTCCTGGCGCATGTGTTGCTGCACCTCCAGGGAGACCCGATATGCTGAACGCCGGATCGGGGGATGATCCCCAGTGTCCACGTGATGGACAGCCAAGTCAGTCCTTCCGGGCTGGTTGGTAAACAACCCCCGGAAGGGGAGGAGGGTGGCCCACAGCTGGGACCGTTGGTCTTCCAAGAGCTGGTGGCCAACCTCCACATCCTCAATGGATCCGCCTGCCCTAACCTGGGCTAGCATATCCAAGAGGGTTTCCGCTTCTCCCTCCTCGGGCAGGTTGCACACGGGGAGCGCACATGCCTCCCGCTCATGATGTGCCTTCATCATGTTCACATGGAAGGGCTTCCGCCTTCCACGGGCAGGGTCCAGGGTGACCAGGTACGTTACAGGGTTGAGCTGCTGGTACACGAGGTATGGGCCTTCCCAGGCTGCCTGAAGCTTGTCCTGTGGTACGGGGACCAGTACCCACACCTTTTGACCCACTGGGTAGGTCCTCTCACAAGCGTTCTGGTCGTACCAACGCTTCTGATCGGCCTGGGCTTGAGCCATATTGTCGTGTACCAGTTGCGTCAAGGCCTGCATTTTGTCCCGGAAGCGCATGACATACTCGATAACCGACACTCCAGGGGTGGCCAAATCCCCTTCCCAAGCCTCTTTCACCAGAGCCAGGGGGCCCCGCACACGTCGCCCGTACAGGAGCTCAAACGGTGAGAATCCTGTTGAGGCCTGTGGAACCTCCCGGTAAGCAAATAACAGGTGTGGGAGATACCGCTCCCAGTCACGCCCATGGGAGTCGACCAACATCTTGAGCATCTGCTTTAAGGTGCCATTGAACCGCTCGCACAGGCCATTAGTCTGTGGATGGTACGGGCTGGCCACCAGATGTCGCACCTGGACTTGCTTACAGAGGGCCTCCATCAGCTGGGACATGAATTGGGTCCCCCGGTCAGTGAGCATTTCCTGGGGAAAACCCACTCGGGAGAAAATCTCCAGCAATGCGGTGGCCACCTTGTCAGCCCGAATGGACGACAAGGCCACTGCTTCTGGGTACCGGGTGGCATAGTCCACTACCGTCAGTATGAAGCGTTTCCCGGAGCTGCTGGGGATGGCCAGCGGGCCGACCAGATCCACAGCCACCCTCCTGAAAGGCTCATCGATGATTGGCAGAGATACTAGTGGGGCTTTGGGGCGTGGCCCCGCCTTCCCCACTCTCTGACAGGTTTCACACGAACGGCAGTAGGCAGCCACATCGGCCCCCATTTTTGGCCAGTAGAAATGCTGGTTTAACCTGGCCTTGGTCTTAGCGATCCCTAGGTGTCCGGCCATCGGAATCTCATGTGCGATCCGCAACAACTCCGTCCGGAACGGATAGGGTACCACCAACTGTCGGTCCCTGGGCCACGCCTCCGGTGAACCCTGCTGGACCGTGGCCCGGTACAGCCGTCCTTGGTCCCAGACCACTCGCTCCGGGTCCGAGTCCGAGGGAGGCTGTGCCGCCTGCTCCTTAAGAGCTTTCAGGCTGTCGTCAGCTTCTAACGCTGCCTGAAACCCCTGACTAGATGTGGCCAGAATCGACGAGACTGTCACATCTTCGGTCAGTACCCCGGGACCTGTGTCCTGGCCTCCACCTGACTCGGCTGCCACTTGGTCAGAAGGGGAAGAGCTATCGGACCTCCGGGAGGCCCCTTGGCTTCCAGCACTCCCACTGCGGGTGACAGCGGCCACAGCCGCTGCGACCGTGGGTCGTGCCTGCTCCTCCTCCGTTCCTGACCAAGTCGCCGGTTCAGGCAGACCTACCTGGCTTCCTGACACCCCGGTTGTGGGGGAACCATGCACCGAGATCTTACCTGGGAGCACTTCCGCTCCTGGACCGGCCCCAATCTCACCTGCCTGTTCCCCTCCTGCAGCAACAGAACCCCGCTGTGAAATCTCTGGGGACCCCACATTTGCTGTGGTAGCCCCCACCCCACACACTGGTCCTCCCCCTGCAGCACCCTGCTCTCTGCTTATCCCTGCAGAGGGCAACAGATCCCAGCTCACAGGCTGGTTACTTGTAGAGGCATTGTCACACCTTTCTCTGACCCCCTCCCCTGTCACAGCTGCAGCTGAGTGTGTGTCTATGGTGTCTATGCAAGCAGAAATATCAGAGTTCACTCCCTCCTCCCTTACATCATTCATAGATAACACATTAACATTGTCCGGAGGCATGTCAGTACTGGCTGAAGGTTCAGCCCTTGGTTGGGGCCCAAACTGGGAGGTTATCTGCCCCAAATCTGTCCCAAGTAGCACGTTTGCAGGGATCCGATCAGTTACCCCCACCTCCCTCACCCCTCGCCCTGCGCCCCAGTCCGCATAAATGTCAGCAACAGGCAGCGCCGGGTCAGTGCCTCCAATCCCGGAGACAGCGAGGGTTTTTCCAGGGATCAAGTCTTGGGGGGACACCATCTCAGGCCGCACCAGAGTCACCTCCGAGGCGCTGTCTCGCAGTCCTATGGTCACAGACCGGCCGACGGTGACAGGTTGGAAGCTGTCCAGGGACCTACCACCACCCCCACCCACACAATACACCTTGGGCGGCCCTTGGGACGGGGACGGAGCCGGGGCCTTGGGACGCTGAGGGCACATGGCCTTGAAGTGTCCAGGTAGGTTGCACTGGTGGCACCGTCTTGGTTCCGCCACGGGCCTGGAGAGGGGAGTTGAGGGGGACACCCCCTGCAGTCTAGGGGCAGGTGGGGCAGTCGCAGAATTCATCTTACCCCCTCTCCAGGTGCTGCTGGTGGCCGCTCTCCTGGCCTCAGGGGCCCGGTTGTTGGTGTAGTCATCGGCAAGGGCAGCTGTAGCCGTGGACCCCTTTGGCTTCTGGTCTCGGATGAACTGGCGGAGATCCTCAGGGCAGTTCCACAAGAGTTGCTCCGTGATGAACAAGTCCAGGATCTCCGGTCCGGTGGAAAGCTGCAGGCCTTGGGTCCAGTGGTCGGCAGCTCGGGCAAGTGCCCGCCGGTGGTCAGCCCAGGAGTCCTTTGGTCCCTTCTGTAGGCTCCGGAACTTCTTGCGGTAGGACTCTGGAGTGAGGTTGTACTGTTGGATCAGGGCCCGCTTGATGGTGTCGTAGCCCTGATCTGCCTCAGCAGGCAAGTCCCCAAGGATATCCAGGGCCTTACCTCTTAAACGGGGGGTCAGGTATTTGGCCCACTGGTCCTTGTCCAGATGGTGCTGCAAGCAAGTCCGTTCAAAAGCAGTCAAGAAAGAGTCCAAGTCTCCATCCTTCTCCAGCACTGGGAAGTCCTCAACACGGACCTTTGGAAGTTTGGTGTCTCGAAGGTCACGTGTGGCTGATGAGGGCCGGAGCTGAGCTAGCTGCAGCTGGTAGTCACGGTCTGCCTGTCGCTCTCGCTCTTCACGCGCTGCCTGCCGCTCTCGCTCCGCAGCCTCACGCTCTGCTTGCCGCTCTGCCCTGCGCTCTGCCAGGAGTTCCTTGTAGCCCTTCTGGTCTCCAGCCTGGAGAAGGGCCATAGCCATTTGAAGAAGGCTATCCGAGCCTCCCAGGCTCGGTGGAATGGCACGTGGTGATCTGCGGCACGCTGCAGAGCTAGGCGATTCACTGTCCCTTTCAGAGCGGAGGGCTGGCATCTGGCTCGTTGAGGAACCTTGGGTGAGCTCCTCCTCATCTTGTCCAGCAGTGCCAGGTTGCGCAATGTCCTCGGCAGAACGGTTTTCTGGCGTCGAGCTCCTGGAGGACTCGTGGGCAACCTCCTCATTGCTGTCCACAGCACCGTCCTCCCTCTCTTCGGCTCCTGCCTTAGCATTGGCCAGTGGCATAGCTCTGCTCCTGGTGCCATCAGCCATTCTTGCAGACTTTTGGTCACTGACACAGAACTGACACCTGATGCCTCCACACACCTTACAGTATCTGCACTCTGACACTCTAGTGTTGAGCTAGTCTGAAGACCCCAGCAGCCACAGCTGCTGCAGGCAGTCTTTAGTGTCTGGGAGTATGGGTCTCACACTCACACACACTATTATCTCGATCCCACCGCTATGCCACCAATATGTCACAAACCACCGGGGGGGTCACTCAGAAATCCCCCGCGCTGGCTACCAGTACGTCACAATCGGGGGGTAACAAGTGGGGGTCACCCCTCCTTTATACCTCCCGACCGACAGACAGAGCACGTGACGCGCTCTCTAGCGCCCCTCTTATAGTCAGGCCAATTATGGAATTGCCCGACAATAAGCAAGGAGGCCGCTATACTACTTATGCCGATTATTGAAGGGTCCCCGGTGAGAGTAAGGTATATATTCCCCCGACCTCCGCGGGCGGAATATATAAAATCTCCCCGAATCTCACTGGCCTCCCCACAATAATCCTTGGCACAATTCGCTGCCACCAACCGATTTACGGTAACTATTAGCCGAACACACAGACGTGGGATTCAAGATCGAGATAACAGAACAGCCCAAGATTAATCATATAATTTAATCAGCCTAAAGCACACTAGAAACTACAATATATACAATAGGGAATCTACAGAATATACATATGTCAGAGTACAGTTACAATCAAAGCATGGGTTACAAACAGGCATACACAGTTCCAGCAGTTACCTTGTTGCGTCTGGCCACAGGGGGGCGCTGTAGGCCAGGTTTCTAGGATCCTTCCCACAGATGTTTCCTACACGTGCCCCCAGCGAAAAGACCACTGGAAAATGGCCGAAGTAGGGTTATCAACCTGGCCAAGTCCAGGTCCCCTCCTACCTTCGTGACCTCACAGGGAGCACTGCTCCACCCCTGGCTTGAGTTATGGACAATATCCCAACATGGAATATGGGCCATAACTTTGCCTGGGAGCGTCGTAGGCGGACGCCAATGCTCTCATTGTGACAGTTATGAATTTAGCTACAGAACGAGGGGACTCATGACCTGTCTGCCAGTTCCCCATTGGCTGATATCACGCCTGGGGCATTTCCCAATGTCCTGCTCCCATAAAAAGGGTGTGCCAGCATCGTCCGCATGCGGAGACACCATTTTTATGGTTGCCATATTTATCGGAAATATGGCTTGCGAGATATGAACCATTTTTTACTGGAGTCGTTCTGTCTGGCTATTTCCATAGCCTTGCTAATGAGATACAACTCTTGTTACAGGGTGACGGCAGGGAGTCATCCTGTGTCCATTGTTCCCACACCACCTCATTTCCATATCACAGGACATGGCCATGGAGGTGTAAGTGGAACACTGAGAACAAGAAGGGAGGGGGCACTGCCAGGGAGTGATGAGGGATTATGACTGGAGTCATAATTCATCTTCATATCCCGGGATTTGCCTCACAGTAGACAATCTGAGCTTGTAGTCTTGATAGTAGATCTTCTCCCACTAGGGCATCTCCACCCAGGGGGGACACTAAGAATTTAGACACGAACATGTATGGTCCCAGTTTCACCTTCAGTGGATGTGTTATTGGGATTATCTGGGCTTGTCCATCAAATCCGGATACTACAGTAGCTTCAGATGAGATGGATCCTTCAGGCACTAGGTTCCTGGGGTTCAGGAGCGTGAGGCTCCTGAGTCCACCAAAGCTCTTATTTCCTTGTTGCCAATGTGAAGGGGGACGTGTATAAATGGACCTCTGGCATCCCTATCCCGTGCTGCCGCAAGTCAGGCAGTCTTCTCCTCCTGACTCTCGGGTTGGTTTTGAGTGTCCCTCTTCTTCTTTCTACAGTCTCTGATCACATGTCCTCTGACTCCACAATAGTAGCAGGTCGGTGCCTTCCTTCTTGTACCTTCTGGCTGACCGTCCACTGCTGCTATGACAACTTTCTTGTTGCTCCTTTTATCCTTTGCGTCGGTTTCTAAGCCACTTGCTTTGTTGACTAGAAGATCTATGTCTTCCATGTTTCTCCATTCTGGGCAGCACGCTTTCAATCTTTCTGCCAGAGGTGCATGTATTCCATCCATGAAGGATCTTACCATCAGGCGACGTATTGCACCCGCTTGTAAGTCCAGCCCTTCATCTGCGAATGACTGCATCAATCTGTAGTAAAATGAGCTGACATTCTCCACAGGACCTTGATGCACTGGTCCCATTGTGCCCTTAGTTCTTTGCTCCTGGGCGCAGAAGAGATTGAGTCTTATCATGAAATCTTGGCCCGATTCCACATTACGGGTATCGTCCGGAACATGTCCTGTCAGGTGGGCAGTCAGTTTGGCATACAGTTCGGGAGACATTTTAACTCTACACAAACCTTCCATGTCCAACCAAGTGCTTCTGTAGGAGACCTGTATTTGGTTCAGGTAACGTGAAAAACTGACTGGGTTTCTAGTCGGGTCTGGAGCATTTTGCAGAAAAGCCATCTGCTCGGCTGGAGTCCAGGATACGTAGTCATCATACGTACGAGGAACTGCATCTCTGGGAGCATCTGGGTTTTGTGGATTAACAGGTGGTCTTATCAGGACTCTCCTTTCCACTACGGGATAGAGAGGCACTGGTGCTGTGGCTTGTAGCTTGTGCTGTGGGGCTCCACAGGCTAGGCATGTTTCACTCCAGTCCGGATTTTGTTGGCCACAGTTTGTGCAGGTCCATCCCGGGGATCCTGCTATTTTTGAAGCTGTTCCAGGAGTAGCTGACAGGTACGGAGGAAGCTGCTGTTCCTTATTAGCCTTCTTCCCAGTTTCTTCCCATGTGTCTGATTCTTCATGGTATATCCAACCTTGATCGTGGGCTGTTTTTGCCATGTCAGAAAGAGTTCTGACTAGTTCAGTCCATGATTTATCTACTATCACTCCTGCTCTAGTAGCTCTTATTGTGTCCCATTTGTTGGGGTCCAATTGATCCTTCCCCTTCAATCCAAATGTCTTAAAAACTTCCTTGGACTGACTGGCTGTTCTTTTGCCATGATAACACGTAATGAGATGTTGCAGGGTGCATCCAGCTCTTCTGTCTTTTGATATTCCTTGCCCCATTCTTCGTCTTCTATCTTCTTCAGCTTTTAGACCCTTGAACGTCCTTTGGACTAAACCTACCTATCCTGGAGATACTCAGAGACTAACTCCTTTTGTATTCCTACCTAAGGTGAGGTCTAGAACCACCTTTCCTGGAGATACCTAGAGACTAACTCCTTATTTGTATTCCTACTGAAAGGTGGTGTCCTAACTTCAGAGGGGGCTGAGAATGTTGAATGGCGCTGGGTTGCCCTTCTTGTAACAGAGATACACTCTATATCCGATGGCAATGGCAAACAGGGCTATTCCCACTAACACTAGGGCAGTGAATATCACATCCATTGGACAGAGCAGGTACACTATTCCCTTTCAACACTCACTGATGTATGGGATCTATGACAACCAACAAGGACAACAGCACAGAAGTAAAGTGCAGGAGAGCAGACCCGCGACACACGGAGAGGCAGAGAAACACAGAGAAACAAACAACCAAACAAGGCACAGAAAACATCAGCTGGCAAGGCTCTCTCAGAGTTCAGTGGAAACCCGCCAATAACCCAGTTTCTACTCACAGTGTACCATTTCGCGCGTTGAGGAGAGGGGAGATCAGATGTGGGGAGCATAAAGAGAAGAATAAGGTTCAACTCTTACCTGGCCAGGTGTTTCTGGTCCCCACGTCTGGTCACCTCCTCCTCGGAATGGCAAGACAGTCCACTGCGTCCTGGGATTAAAAACACGGGTCCCTGCTTTTCGGGCGCCAGATAATGTTAGGTTGACCTAACAGTCACAGCTATTGCCAGCGATGTCCGAATGCAGAGAGGGTACCGGTGACCCCCCTCTGCCCTCCCTTTAGCCTTCAATGAAAACAGGCAGACACCGTTATACACGTAAAGGCTAGGAGACGTGCGGCTCCCAAAAAGAAAACTGTATTATTTTGTTTACATTTCAAAGTTATACAAAGTTGATTAGGGCGTAACTATGCAACATACATATTCATTAAAGGCGTGGATTGCATATTCCCAGCAAGAGAAATTAATATAATGACTTATACTCCAATAACAAGATGTTTTTCAGTCGTCTCTAAGTCAAAACATTCTGCGTCCTTGAGGTTGGTCTCACAGTTTATTACGCAAATAAGTCTGGTTCGGTCTTGCCAGGGAGAATGAATTTCTATTATTTTCTAAGTCAGTGAAAAAGGTTAACTCTTTCCTCACAGGTTAATTACCCGATGTGTGCTGCAGCTAAATGTGCACAGAGCAGGGAGCAGCGCACACTGCTTAGCGCTGGCTCCCTGCTCTCCTAGTTACAGCACACATCGGGTTAATTAACCCGATGTGTTCTGCAGCTACATGTGCACAGAGCAGGAGCCGGCACTGAAAGTGAGAGCGGCGGAGGCTGGTAACAAAGGTAAATATCGGGTAACCAAGGACAGGGCTTCTTGGTTACCCGATGTTTACTGTGGTTACCAGTGTCCGCAGAAGCCGGCTCCTGCTGCCTGCACATTAGTTGTTGCTGTCTCGCTGTCACACACAGCGATCTGTGCTTCACAGCGGGACAGCAACAACTAAAAAATGGCCCAGGACATTCAGCAACAACCAACGACCTCACAGCAGGGGCCAGGTTGTTGCTGGATGTCACACACAGCAACATCGCTAGCAACGTCACAAAAGTTGTTCGTTAGCAGCGATGTTGCTAGCGATGTTGCTTAGTGTGACGGGGCCTTTACAGACTTTACAAAAAAGTTGGATTTGTTTTCTTACCTTATCTGTAGGCTGATATTGAGGCATGGTGACTAATTGCCCATGAGGGCTGCCCCCCCCCCCCCCCTCTTCCTCCTCTTCTGTCTCTTGTAATGTTGTTGTGTTATAAATCTTTTTTTACAGGTAAAATATATCTTTGTATTGTGTTAGCCAGTACAGATAAAAAAAAATTGCTTAAAGAACAGGGTCCTCAGTGGTTGATAGCCATTAAAAATGTAACTGACAAGATGGTACCATCTCTTCACTTAGCCATTATAAGGTATCTACTGAGGACTCAGTTCTTTTAGATTTTTTTTTTTTTTGTTTTTGAAGCACTGGTATGGGAAATGGATGTGTATTCGTCTCGCTTTAAACGCATTGTGTACTTTTTATATAGTTGTCTGAGTTTCCATGAGCTCGAGAAAGGAAAGCTGTACCAATGAAGGTCTACTCTGAGCACATCTGTACTGAGCGCTGCTTCTTATTTCTTTTCTAGGCTCTGCATAGGTCAGGTGGGAAAAGTCAGTAGCTCCATACAAGTTACTATGAGTGGTTTGAAGTTCGGCTGGAATTGTTTGTGGCATAATCGCATATGATCTATCTGGTAGGTGTCTGTGTGTTGCCACTTTTCCCCTGCACAATTTTGTACATCAGTTTATGGCGCCTATATTTAGCTACATTAATAGGTGATACCAACTCATAGTGATCAAACCCCTTTAATTGTTCAACCTCGTTCACATGAACTGCAGGAACGATTATTATTCAGAAGTTTGTGTAAAGGTACATTAAAATGCCATGCCCTGTGGATCGAGCAGTAGAAGAGGACAAGCAGGCATAAACACGTGCTAGGTCCCAAACTTGCTGTAATTATAATTTTTAATTATTTAAAAGAAAATAAAACAACGCCATACCAGAACATTCTTATTTAACTAACATTACCAGAAAGAAAATCTAAACTAAAAAAACACACACAGAATTATTACAAATTCTTGTCCTTTTTATAAATTCGGTAAACGCTTCAACAGGAAAACCGGATCCATCCTAGGACGAGAGGTCCTGGGTTCTTCAGTGCTTTAAAGAAAAAGAGATACTGATGTCAAAATAGACTTAAACATAAAGCATACCAACTCTAAGGGTACCCTTACGCGCAGCAACCGTTTGCAGATATCTGTGAGACCGGTCAGTGGTTGCTGCATTGTTGGGCCGTTTGAGCTGCCCAACAGACCAAGCACTTAGTGAGTGCGAAGTCTGTCGGGCAGATGGTGCAGGAACGTGAATCAGACTTGCACAACCACTGATGGGGCCACCGAGTAGGGAATGCGCCCACCATGGCTGCGTATGGGTGACACTGCTTAGTGGCTATTTGCCGTATTTACATGTGGCAACAAACTATCGGCCAAATTCAGTCCAGACGATTCAACTTATAAGTGGTGTCTAAGGTTACCCTCATTCAAACTGCAGTAATAGTTTCCTTTAAATGATGTAAAGTATCTTTATGCTTTACAGTTTTCAGAAACGCGTGTCCTGGCTATCACATTGTCACAAGTTTCCTCAAAAGACAGACCTTTAATGTATGTAAGAATGTTCCATAATTACCTTGAGGAGCTCATTTTCAGCGACTGGGCCGCCCTTGACCGTGTTGTAATGCCAGGTGGAGAGCCTAAACCTGGCCTGAAATAAAAACATGAATATTAGAGCTCTCAATGAGTGCACCCATTAGCTTGGCATCACAGTATAGAAGTAAATGTATACTAAGGCTATGTGCCCACGGGGACAGTGTCCTGCGGATATATCCGCAAGACATTCCGCAGGAGCTCCCAGAAATCCGGAGCACAACTTTTCTCTGTTTCAATGATGCGGAATGTCCTGCGGATATGGTGCGGGCATTCTGCATTGAGGACACAGGACCATGGCTTCGGCACTGCATCCTCAATGCAGAACAAGTGCTGCAGTGATGGGTGAGTTCATACTTACCTCCATCACGCAGCACCTCGCTTTCCGGCGGCCGGGTCACTCTGTCAGCGTCTTTACTGTGCACAGGAGAAAGTGGGCGGGCCTGAACTAGCTCCGGCTGTCACATGACCGGCGCTCGTGCAGGCCCCGCCCACCTCATCCTTCCTGTACCTGGATCAGCTGCGCTGCTGTGCACCGGACGGAGAAAGTGACTCCGGTGTCTGCTATCAAGGCAGGTAAGTATAGGGGACCCTGCGGAGAAATCCGCAGGAATAATTGACATGCTGCAGATTTTTTCGCACGAAAATCCGCACGATTTCCGCTGCGGAAAAATCTGCAGCGTGGGCACAGCATTTCCCAAATGCCATAGAAATGGCTGGGGAGTAGCTGTGCTGCAGATTTCTGGAAAATCCGCGGCTTTTCCGCGAGAAATCCGCGGCAAAATCCGCGCATTTTCCGCAGCGTGGGCACATAGCCTAACTGTCCAGTCAGAGGTTCCCCAGTACCCTCTTCTGCAGCCCTTTAGAAGTGTTAGAAATCAAATATTAGTGTTTGTTACAAAGCAGGTTTGATTTTGTATTTTACAATTAAATACCTTGATGTGCTGGCTTGTGCTTCCTGCATTTCTTCATTCCATGATCGTAGGACTAGCCATGACAGATGTTTTCCAGGGTATTTTCTCGGTAGTTTCTTCCCGCTGTCTCATTAGAATGGCCTAGATACCTGGCAAAGAGATGTTTTTCTTGGTCTTTCAATTTTGAGATGGTCCATGATTCAATTACCTTCCTAATCATCTTGCTGGTGACAAGGGGAAGCCCAAACCTAAAATATAATGTAGAAAATCAAACCTATAGCTATGCACATAGACTTTCAGAAAGATTTCAGACTTTCTAAATCTTACTTTTTATGGTAACGCATAAGGTCATTAGAGACATTGTGGATAGGCTCCCCTGAGGTAGATAGGAAGAATGTATTTGCTGAGTTTGGCTTGACCATATTGGGTCGCAGTTTCTCAAAGAAGGGAATTTTGTTTACTTACCGTAAATTCCTTTTCTTCTAGCTCCTATTGGGAGACCCAGACAATTGGGTGTATAGCTTCTGCCTCCGGAGGCCACACAAAGTATTACACTTTAAAAAGTGTAACCCCTCCCCTCTGCCTATACACCCTCCCGTGCATCACGGGCCCATCAGTTTTGGTGCCAAAGCAGGAAGGAGGAAACTTATAAATTGGTCTAAGGTAAATTCAATCCCAAGGATGTTCGGAGAACTGAAACCATGAACCAGAAGAACAATTCAACATGAACAACATGTGTACACAAAAGAACAACAGCCCGAAGGGAACAGGGGCGGGTGCTGGGTCTCCCAATAGGAGCTAGAAGAAAAGGAATTTACGGTAAGTAAACAAAATTCCCTTCTTCTTTGTCGCTCCATTGGGAGACCCAGACAATTGGGATGTCCAAAAGCAGTCCCTGGGTGGGTAAAAGAATACCTCGATAAAAAGAGCCGAAAAACGGCCCCTTCTTACAGGTGGGCAACAGCCGCCTGAAGGACTCGCCTACCTAGGCTGGCATCTGCCGAAGCATAGGCATGCACCTGATAGTGTTTTGTGAAAGTGTGCAGACTCGACCAGGTAGCCGCCTGACACACCTGCTGAGCCGTAGCCTGGTGCCGCAATGCCCAGGACGCACCTACGGCTCTGGTAGAATGGGCTTTCAGCCCTGAAGGAATCGGAAGCCCAGACGAATGGTAGGCTCCAAGAATCGGTTCCTTGATCCACCGAGCCAAGGTTGACTTGGAAGCCTGCGACCCCTTACGCTGGCCAGCGACAAGGACAAAGAGCGCATCAGAACGGCGCAGGGGCGCCGTGCGAGAAATGTAGAGCCTGAGTGCTCTCACGAGATCTAACAAGTGCAAATCCTTTTCACATTGGTGAACTGGATGAGGGCAAAAAGAAGGTAAGGAGATATCCTGATTGAGATGAAAAGGGGATACCACCTTAGGGAGAAATTCCGGGACCGGACGCAGAACCACCTTATCCTGGTGAAACACCAGGAAGGGGGCTTTGCATGACAGCGCTGCCAGCTCCGACACTCTCCTAAGTGATGTGACTGCCACTAGGAAGGCCACCTTCTGCGAAAGGCGTGATAGAGAGACATCCCGCATTGGCTCGAAGGGTGGCTTCTGGAGAGCCGTCAGCACCCTGTTAAGATCCCAGGGTTCTAGCGGACGCTTGTAAGGTGGGACTATGTGGCAAACCCCCTGCAGGAACGTGCGGACCTGCGGAAGCCTGGCTAGACGCTTTTGAAAAAACACGGAAAGCGCCGATACTTGTCCCTTGAGAGAGCCGAGAGACAAACCCTTGTCCATTCCGGATTGAAGGAAAGAAAGAAAAGTGGGCAAGGCAAACGGCCAGGGAGTAAAACCCTGATCAGAGCACCAGGATAAGAAGATCCTCCAAGTTCTGTGGTAGATCTTGGCGGACGTTGGTTTCCTGGCCTGTCTCATAGTGGCAATGACATCTTGAGATAACCCTGAGGACACTAGGAGCCAGGACTCAATGGCCACACAGTCAGGTTGAGGGCCGCAGAATTCAGATGGAAAAATGGCCCTTGAGACAGCAAGTCTGGTCGGTCTGGGAGTGCCCACGGTTGACCCACCGTGAGGTGCCACAGATCCGGGTACCATGACCTCCTCGGCCAGTCTGGAGCGATGAGGATGGCGCGGCGGCAGTCGGACCTGATCTTGCGTAACACTCTGGGCAGCAGTGCCAGAGGAGGAAATACATAAGGCAGTCGAAACTGCGACCAATCCTGAACTAATGCGTCTGCCGCCAGAGCTCTGTGATCTTGAGACCGTGCCATGAATGCCGGGACTTTGTTGTTGTGCCGAGACGCCATTAGGTCGACGTCCGGCGTTCCCCAGCGGCAACAGATCTCTTGAAACACGTCCGGGTGAAGAGACCATTCCCCTGCGTCCATGCCCTGGCGACTGAGAAAGTCTGCTTCCCAGTTTTCTACGCCCGGGATGTGAACTGCGGAGATGGTGGAGGCTGTGGCTTCCGCCCACAGCAGAATCCGCCGAACTTCTTGGAAGGCTTGACGACTGCGTGTGCCGCCCTGGTGGTTGATGTACGCAACCGCCGTGGCGTTGTCCGACTGTATTCGGATCTGCCTGCCCTCCAGCCACCGCTGGAACGCCTTTAGGGCTAGATACACTGCCCTTATCTCCAGAACATTGATCTGAAGGGAGGACTCTGTCGGAGTCCAGGTTCCCTGAGCCCTGTGGTGGAGGAAGACCGCTCCCCACCCTGACAGACTCGCGTCCGTCGTGACCACAGCCCAGGATGGGGGCAGGAAGGATTTTCCTTTCGACAAAGAAGTGGGAAGAAGCCACCACTGAAGAGAGGTTTTGGCTGCCCGTGAAAGGGAGACGTTCCTGTCTAGGGACGTCGACCTCCTGTCCCATTTGCGGAGAATGTCCCATTGAAGTGGACGCAGATGAAACTGCGCAAAGGGAACTGCCTCCATTGCTGCCACCATCTTCCCTAGGAAGTGCATGAGGCGCCTCAAGGGGTGTGACTGGAATTGAAGGAGAGAGTGCACCCCTGTCTGTAGTGAACGCTGTTTGTCCAGCGGTAGCTTCACTATCGCTGAGAGAGTATGAAACTCCATCCCGAGGTAAGTCAGCGATTGGGTCGGTGTCAATTTTGACTTTGGGAAATTGATGATCCACCCGAACCTCTGGAGAGTCTCCAGAGCAATGGTCAGGCTGTGTTGGCATGCCACCCGGGAGGGTGCCTTGACTAGAAGATCGTCTAAGTAAGGGATCACCGAGTGGCCCTGAGAGTGTAGGACCGCCACTACTGCTGCCATGACCTTGGTGAAGACCCGTGGGGCTGTCGCCAGGCCGAAAGGCAGTGCTACGAACTGAAGGTGTTCGTCTTTGATGGCGAAACGCAGGAAGCGTTGATGCTCTGGTGCAATCGGCACATGGAGATAAGCATCCCTGATGTCGATTGATGCTAGGAAGTCTCCTTGGGACATCGAGGCGATGACAGAGCGGAGAGATTCCATCCGGAACCGTCTGGTTCTCACGTGTCTGTTGAGCAGTTTGAGGTCCAGAATGGGACGGAATGATCCGTCCTTTTTTGGCACCACGAACAAGTTGGAGTAGAGGCCGTGACCATGTTCCTGAGGGGGAACGGGAATCACCACTCCTTCTGCCTTCAGAGTGTTTGCATCGGCTCGCTCGGGGGGCGGAGATGTTCTGAAGAAACGAGTCGGAGGACGAGAACTGAGCTCTATCCTGTAACCGTGAGACAGAATGTCTCTCACCCATCGGTCTTGGACATGTGGCCACCAGGCGTCGCAAAAGCGGGAGAGCCTGCCACCGACCGAGGATGCGGTTTGGGGAGGCCGAAAGTCATGAGGAGGCCGCCTTGGGGGCGGTTCCTCCGGCGGTCTTTTTAGGACGTGACTTAGACCACCATGCAGAAGAGTTCCTCTGGCCCTTCTGTGACCTGTTGGACGTGGAGGATTGGGACCTGGCTGAGGGCCGAAAGGACCGAAACCTCGGTTGAATCTTTTGCTGCTGAGGTCTGTTTGGTTTGGACTGGGGTAAGGACGAGTCCTTTCCCTTGGATTGTTTAATAATTTCGTCCAATTGCTCGCCAAACAAACGGTCGCCAGAAAATGGCAAACCGGTTAAGAACTTCTTGGAAGCAGAGTCTGCCTTCCATTCGCGTAGCCACATGGCCCTGCGGACTGCCACCAAATTGGCGGATGCTACCGCTGTACGGCTCGCAGAGTCCAGGACGGCGTTCATGGCGTAGGACGAAAAAGCCGACGCCTGAGAAGTCAAAGACACAACCTGCGGAGTAGAGGTACGTGTGACCGCATTAATCTCAGACAGACAAGCTGAGATAGCTTGGAGTGCCCACACGGCTGCAAAGGCCGGTGCAAAAGACGCGCCTATGGCTTCATAGATAGATTTCATCAGGAGCTCTATTTGCCTGTCAGTGGCATCCTTGAGCGATGAGCCATCTGCCACTGATACTACGGATCTAGCCGCCAGTCTAGAGACTGGAGGATCCACTTTGGGACACTGAGCCCAACCCTTAACTACGTCAGGGGGGAAAGGGTAACGTGTGTCATTAAGGCGCTTAGTAAAGCGCTTGTCCGGAAATGCTCGGTGCTTCTGGACAGCATCTCTGAAGTTAGAGTGATCGAAAAACGCACTCCGTGTACGTTTGGGAAACCTAAACTGGTGTTTCTCCTGCTGTGAAGCCGACTCCTCTATAAGTGGAGTTGGAGGAGAAAGTTCTAGCACCTGGTTGATGGACGCTATAAGGTCATTTACTATGGCGTCCCCTTCAGGTGTATCAAGATTGAGAGCAACGTCAGGGTCAGAGCCCTGAGCTGCAACCTCCGCTTCATCCTCTAGAGAGTCCTCATGCTGAGACCCTGAGCAGCGTGATGAAGTCGAGGAAGGTCCCCAGCGAGCCCGCTTAGCCGGTCTGGGACTGCGGTCCGAGTCGGAGTCCTCACCGTGGGACCTAGGTGTCACCTCAGGAGCACTTTGCTGCGCCGACCGAGGGGGACCTGGGGGCGATGAACGCACAGTGCCCTGGGCCTGTGTTACCGGTCTGGACTGCAAGGCTTCTAGTATCTTAGCAGACCATCTATCTATAGACTGAGCCATGGATTGTGAAAGCGACTCAGAGAGTTTCTCAGCCAAAACTGCAAACTCTGTCCCTGCCACCTGGACAGTGGAAGCCGGTGGTTCTACCTGAGCCGAGGGTCCCACCAGTGCCTGAGGCTCTGGCTGAGTGAGTGCCACAGGGGCCGAGCACTGCACACAATGAGGGTAGGTGGAACCTGCAGGTAACATAGCCGCACAAGAGGTACAGGTTGCAAAATAAGCCTGTGCCTTGGCACCCTTGCTCTTTGCGGACGACATGCTGTTGTCTCCTCTTAGAGTAATCAGTGAGGGTATATAGCCAAGGGCAATATAATGCGGCCGAACAGAGAAAATGTATACAATATAGATATATATATATACACTTCGGCACCCAAGGGGGCCAGCACCTGGTAACTGGTGCGGCTTACCGACCGCCCAAAGCGGTTGTGTGTCCACCAGATTCCCTGCCTGGGCCTCCCAGCGTTACAGAGCTCGTTCTGTATTCCTCCACCGGCAGCAGTGATTATAACAATGGCTGCCAGCGTTCTCAGAGGAGGAGGGAGCCGTGGGCGTAACTAATAAAGTGCGGGAATCTGGTGCCCCGCAGTGCTCAGTGAGGGGGGAGGAGGATACCTAAGTATGCTCCAGCCCTCACTGCCGACGTCCAGTCGAGCGTCCCGCCCTTACCCCTGACTGGCAGGCCCGGGGGCGGGAGTTATTGTACTAGGCCGCAGAAGCCGGGGACTAAAGTTAATAACGCCGGCCGGCAAACAAAAAAACACAGCAGCCACTGCAGCGTCTGTTACACAGGCGCTCCATGCGCCGTCCCCAAGGGGACACAGAGTACCTCTTAGAAGCAGGGCCTGTCCCTGACGATACCCAGTCTCCTGTCCGTCAGATTCCCCCAGGGGCTGCGGAGGGAGCCCGGTCCCAGTGCATGGTGACCGGTTAGGATCCCACTTCTCCCAGAGCCCCTAAGGGATGGGGAAGGAAAACGGCATGTGGCTCCAGCCTTTGTACCCACAATGGGTACCTCAACCTTAACAGCACCGCCGACATTAGTGGGGTGAGAAGGGAGCATGCCGGGGGCCCTGTAGGGGGCCCTCTTTTCTTCCATCCGATAAAATCAGCAGCTGCTGCTGACTAAAATGTGGAGCTTGCGTGAATGTGTGCCTCCTTCAACACAAAGCATAAAACAAAACTGATGGGCCCGTGATGCACGGGAGGGTGTATAGGCAGAGGGGAGGGGTTACACTTTTTAAAGTGTAATACTTTGTGTGGCCTCCGGAGGCAGAAGCTATACACCCAATTGTCTGGGTCTCCCAATGGAGCGACAAAGAAATACACCTTTAACCACTGTAAAAGCAAAAACAAATACAAACATGGTAAGATGGAAAATCCCAGAGTCCATCACCTGGAGGAAAGGAAATCTTACTTCTTCTTCAGTTGGAGTAAGCGCAAAGCAGGCGACTTGTTGTGCAGAGGTCTTGTGTGCTTTCACCCCAATAACAATGAAGTCTTGCCCCTCATATCCGTAAGGCAACCTCCTGGTCCACTCTGACACCTGAGAGTGAAGGTAAAATATATCTTTGTACCGTGTTAGCCAGTAGAGATAAAAAATTATTTAAAAGAACTGAAGTCCTCAGTGGATGATACCTTTTAATGGCTAACTGAAAAGATGGTAATAATAGCTTGAAAGCTTGCTAGTATTACCATCTTTTCAGTTAGCCATTAAAAGGTATCAACCACTGAGGACTTCATTTCTTTTAAACAATTTTTTACCTTAGAGTGAAGACAGTTGAGAAAGGTTAAGTGACAGGTGTCATTTAAGAAGATGAGTCAGAGGTGATTTACTTAGTGTGAAATTCTTTATTACACCTGGCCGTTGTCCATGCTTTAAAACCAGTAGGGTCTCCAAGTAATTCAAGACGTTAAACTGATGTTCCCTTTTTTTGCCACCAGACTTGATATGTCTCAATGATTTCAAAAAGGATGGCTTGGCCACTTCCAGAATCTTCAGATAGTGTGCTGGTGGCAAATGCGACGATGTTAATGCGTCAAATCTAAGATGGATAAAACATGAGTGTTACATTCGGCCATGTGAAAACCCTGGGGACAAAAGAGTGATTGTAACCAAATATACACAAATTCATATAAGCTGATAACTCGCCTGTTGCTGACCACCTCCTGTGAGACACCTTTTGCCAGCATGGTCTGGATATCCTTGGTCACACCTTTAAATATTTTGAAAGCTTTATACAGCTGCGGGTTTTCATGTGCCAAATTGGTTCCTCGTAGCTGATAACGCACAAATCTCTTAAGGTGTTTTAAATAATTGCATGCCGTCTGGCTTGAGAGCCCGACTTCACGCAGTTTGACAAAGAAAGACTGTGCCTTCTTAATGTCCTTCACGAAATCCAAACTCACACAGTCATTGTTCATGTAATATAGAAATCTTGAGACGTCTGCAACCTCTTGGTTCACCTTCCTTACTGAGAGGTTTTTCTTAAAATAATCCTCAAAACCTTTCAGAACTGGATTTTCCTCTTTAAAACGTTTATACAAACCAGCTTGCTTCATTTTTTGTTTTAGTCCTGTCCATTTTATCTTTAGAACTCTATAAAGTTGGATGAAAGAACAACAGTTAAGACTTGTTATATTTTACAGTTTACGAGAAAGACGGTGCATGTTTCCTGACCTGTTCATATCCTCATCAGAGGAGACAGCGGATTCTTGCTCCTGCTCAGCGGATTCTTGCTCCTGCTCAGCGGATTCTTGCTCCTGCTCAGCGGATTCTTGCTCCTGCTCAGCGGATTCTTGCTCCTCCTCAGCGGATTCTTGCTCCTCCTCAGCGGATTCTTGCTCCTCCTCAGCGGATTCTTGCTCCTCCTCAGCGGATTCTTGCTCCTCCTCAGTGGATTCTTGCTCCTCCTCAGCGGATTCTTGCTCCTCCTCAGCGGAGACAGCGGATTCCTCACCGGATGACTCTTTATCCTCTTCATCACTCCGGTCTTCACTAGAATCTTCCACAACTGGGAAGTCTTTTGACGCTTCAAGATCCATTCTCTCTGGGACCGTGAGGACTGGACTACCCACAATCACCTCTTCAAATTCCTTGACTTTACATACTGGTGAGTTCTCTTGCTGCATCAGCCCGGATGTGGATGGATCCTCTTGTTCAGTCCTAAAAAGGACAATGTTACCTGTTAATGCTTAGTTACATGCGAGTATATTATAATGAAAAGATTAAGCAAACTCACTCTACAGGCAATCTTGAATGAGCACAGGAGGGTACGGTACTAGCACTGGGAGGAGAGAAAGCAGTATTTGTATGTGTGTGACACACACACACACACACACACACACACACCTACCTCTCTCTTTCTTGGACAACTTCAGTCTCCTCACATTCCCCCACAGGTGCTTCGTAAGTGCTACTGGCCCCTGCATCCTGCTGCTCCTGAACTTGGACAGTACTGTAAATTAAAAAAAGCCACCTGATTACAGGACATGCATATCAAATAGTGATGAGCGATCCTAGGTCAGATGGGGTGAAAAGCATCGACCTCCATCTGACCGAGAATCGAGGATCGGCCCTAAACTCTAACTGCAAACCAAAGCACTGGATCCATCATTAAGTTGGGTCCATCATATTGTTAAAGGGGTTGTCCGACATAGCAAAAATGTTTGAGTTTAAGCTAATCTGTGCTGTATTGTCATATTAATCACCCCTACATTGTTATTTTTTGTTTTCTAACTTTTGTTCCTCTTGAATTATACCTTTATTCTGTGCACCTTCTTGTTTACATTCAGCTCCAGCAAACATGACCACTTCCTGTGCAAAACCTCCCAGTCACAGCTGGCACCGCCCGGCCTCAGTGTCCAGCCCCTCCCCAGTGTCCAGCCGCACCCTCTGCCCGCCCCTTGCACACACAGTCCCTGTCAGTATATTCTGCCCCAGCACTGACCTCTCATCACTACACGGCAGGACACTACACGGCAGATCACTACAGGGCAGGACATTACAGGACACTACAGGGCAGCACATTACAGGACAGATCACTACAGGGCAGGACACTACAGGGCAGATCACTACAGGGCAGGACACTGCAGGGCAGCACATTACAGGACACTACAAGGCAGCACATTACAGGACACTACAGGACAGGACACTACAGGGCAGCACATTACAGGACACTACAAGGCAGCACATTACAGGACACTACAGGGCAGCACATTACAGGACACTACAAGGCAGCACATTACAGGACACTACAAGGCAGCACATTACAGGACACTACAATGCAGCACATTACAGGACACTACAGGGCAGCACATTACAGGGCACTACAAGGCAGCACATTACAGGACACTACAGGGCAGCACATTACAGGACACTACAAGGCAGCACATTACAGGACACTACAGGGCAGCACATTACAGGGCACTACAGGGCAGCACATTACAGGGCACTACAGGGCAGCGCACTACACTACAGCATTGCAAATAACAGCCCCACATCGGGCTGTGCACCCCACACCACATCGGGCTCTGCACCCCACTCCACATCAGGCTCTGCACCGCATACACACACATCGGGCTGTGCACCGCATACACAAACATACATACACACACATCGGGCTGTGCACCGCATACACACACACACACACACACACACACACACACACACCACCCCATAGGGAGTACATACTCACCCGTCATCGGTCCCCGCCGCTCCTGCACGTTCGCGCGCTGTCTGTGCTCTAGACATATCAGCACAGTGGTGACTTCACCGCTGTGCTGAAGAGAGCTCAGACAGCCGGGGGACAGTGATGAGAAGCAGCGCTGCGCTGCTTCTCATCAGCACTTTCAAATGTACCGGCATCGGTGATCTGCGATGCCAGTACATTTGAATGTGCGATCCTGGGCAGGGGGCCCGGTGCTGGAGCTGACACCACGGCAGCCGCCAGGCCCCGCCGCCAGGTCACGGACCCCACAGCAGTGCAGGGGGAGGTTGCGGGGAGAGTACGGGGTGCGGGGGAATGTGTGGGAGGGTGCAGGGAAGGGGGGCAGGGCTCATCGCACTGTACAGCCCAGCAGGGAGGCGACATGCTGTTTCCACATTTACATGTCAACATGGCCCTGCCCATGTAGACATGAAATGACCGGAAGCAGCAAAATCGCGGCAGAAGCGGTCACATGACCACTCTGAGCCGTGGGAGAGGGGCTGACAGCAGGGCAGGTAAGTAGTCACTATCTACTTACCTGCCCCAATGTAGCCCAATAGGGAAATAATAAAAAAAAGCAAATTAAGCCGGATAACCCCTTTAAAGGCTAATATTACACATATACAAAGTCATAAGTTTTATCCAAAACTTTGATAGACAAAAGTGGAGCCTACCTGGCCGCAGTTGGCTTGTGGAGTATGAGGTACCCTCTTTCCTCCAGGAAAGAGATTGTGTTCTCTGGTGTTTTAAGTGCCAAAATATCCTCATATTCCATGGTTGTCCCTTTGGATGCAATGTTGCGAAGAGTGTCCCTTGCATCAGTCAGAGTAGCTGTCCTCTCCTCGGCAGAATTGTGCTTCATGCACTGTCGCTGGAGATGTTTGTCCAGTCGGTCTGTTACTATATAGCAAACTGGGCAGGTCAAGTGCATCCTCTTTGGACCGCTAAAAACACAGTGGTATAAGACTTGTGATGCTCAGTGCAACTACTGTCAAAGGGAATACAATGTACACATTCATAAAGCGCTCAGAAAGTTGTAGACATGCCAAAATAGTACACTTCACACCACAATGTAACCCATATAAAGTTCCATGTGGTGTAGATACAGAATCACTGTCACGAGACTCTGCATATTGCATTGGGTAAAGTAATGTAGCCATAGACAGACACCGGGAAGTGAATAAAAGAAATTATGCATATTGGCAAATGTCTGACACACATTGGTAGGTAATGTACCTGCGCACAGCAGCCGGTGGCTCCACGACAGCCGGGGATCTGTATTGAAAAACACACCATGTGAAAATAAAACCTAGCCTGTAAGAATCATATCTACCAGCCTCTCTACCTGCAATAAAAACAGTCCTAACACTTTTACAGTGAGAAAGTAAACATATACCACATGAATTTTGAGGTTGTGTTTTCAAAAAGACATAGCCTTTTTCAGGGAACTTTGCAAGTCCTATAAGACCCTTTGCTTTGCAATATGCTTTACCCCTCAAAACAACAAATGCATACTGGTCCTTTAACAGACCACATCTAATTTACCCTTTTAGGGGGCAGCAGTAGCCCTGCACACTGTCAAAATCAGCATATTAAAGACAAAGTATTATAGATTATACTCACACATCCACATCAATGTTAGCTGGGTCCATTCCAACAGCTTTGCTCTACACAATCACACTGCAGACAACCTGATATCCTATAATGTATTCACACAGACCAATCAGATGCAGGGGGTGTGCCATGAACTTGTAAATCAGTCTAGCGGTTGAGCCTTATGAATGCTTACAGATGGGACACACTATTATCACACAAAATAGTTACTAAACAGTATTTCCTATCCTTGGTAATGTTAGTGTGAATTAAGGCTACTTTCACACTTGCGTTGAACGGTATCCGTTGCATTGCGTTGTGTAACGGATGCAACGGATGTGTTGCATATAGTGACACAACGGATGCAACGGATGCTGCAAAACAACGCAATTCGTTTTGATTTTTTTTTTTTTTTTCCCGGTTTTACCAGCGGCAGACTATAGTGAACGATCAGCTGATCGTTCCCTGCAGCCGGCCGCTGGGTGATCAGCTGATTGCTCCCAGTAGCCGGCCGCCGGGTGATCAGCTGATCGCTCCCGCCCGCCGGGTGATCAGCTGATCGCTCCCGGCTGCCGGGTGATCAGCTGATCGCTCCCTGCAGCCGGCTGCCGGGTGATCAGCTGATCGCTCCCGGCCGCCGGGTGATCAGCTGATCGCTCCCGGCCGCCGGGTGATCAGCTGATCGCTCCCTGCAGCCGGCCGCCGGGTGATCAGCTGATCGCTGTCACTTGCCGGCGCCCGGGCATGCCGGCGGGCGGGCGCTCAGCTGAGCGCTGTGACTTGCCGGCGGCCGGGCATGCTGGTGGCCGGTCATTCAGCTGAGCGCTGTCGCTTGCCGACGGCCGGGCGCTCAGCTGAACGTTCGGCCACCGCGAGCCAAAATAAAGTTTGATTTAAAAAAAAAAAAAAAAAAAAAAAAAAAAAAAAAGAGCATGCGCAGTGAAATCCAGAGGATTCCGCTGCTCAAAATAACGTTACATGCTGCGTTCCTCCCGCTGGGCGGAAGCAACGGAGCGTCGCCCAGCGGAAGCAACGCAGCTCCTTTTGGTACAATCCGTCACCCATACAAGTCTATGGGAAACAGCGGAATCCGTTAACGGATTCCGCTGTTTCCCAAAAGGGCGGATTGTAACGGAAGGAAAATAACGCAAGTGTGAAAGTACCCTTATGCGCCATATCTGGCTGAATGTCTGTTCATAGTGTGGAGATTGAGCGGTGTGAATGCTGACAGATGGGACACGCAATATTATCTCACAAAATACAGTGAACCTTGGATTACAAGCATAATTTGTTTCAGCAGTGTGCTCTTAAACCAAGTTACTCTTGGTAGTAGTAGTAGTAGTTTTATGTGGCCCCCATATAGCATTATGTGGGGGTGCATAATGCATAATCAGGCCACATAAAACTGTGGGGTGCATAATGCTAAATGGGGCTGTGTAAAGCTGAAAGTGATGAATAGTTGTATGAAGGCTGCATCCCCGGTATATGTATCCCCCCACCCACCCACCCCAGGACCTCTGCCAGTGCTGCCTGCATGCAGACTCCAGCGTCCACAGTATGTGTATGCCCCGCGGCGCCCTCAATTTTAAAATACAATAATTTGCTTATTCATTTTTATTTATTTTTTTTTCTTCAAGTAGATAACCTACCAACTTGGGGTGATGCGGACGTTATTATCGAGGGACACTTCTCTCTCCTTTTCCCGCATCCATGAAAATGTAGGACTATTGTCTTAATTATCTGAGCTGTCTTCTTTCATGTGGCTGGGGAGGACCGCGTGGAACATACCTCCTGCGTCTGGTGAGTATGATTGTGGGGTCTTCTGTCTTTGTTCGTCTTTTCTTTCTTCTCGTTGGCTTTCCTGCAATACATTTGTTCTCGCATATTGATTAAAATCTGCAAGAGAAAAGGCATTAAAAACTGCAACGTGTGTACGGGACCTTAGAGGTCATCCCACATATATACATTAGGGCCTGTGCACATGGTGCAGTTATCGTGATTTTTTTTTCTGTTTTCTGTCTTGCAGATTTTAATAAATATGCAATGAAAAATGCATCTGAGCAAAGTCTATGGGAATCCTGAAGTGCTGTGCACACGTTGCAAATTTTCTTTGGTGCAGATATTTTCTGCACCAAAATCTGCACAAAGAATGAACACGTCAATTGTTTCAGCATTTTTTCCAGCATTTTTCCTTATCTCCATTCTATTAAAAAAAAAAATGCATGAACGCTGCCTTTAGCTGCAGGGATTCTCCTGCCAAAACATGCAGTTTTATGTGCAGAAAAAAAATCTGCAGCGTGTGCACATAACCTTAAAGTATGTGCCCACGATCAGGACCCGCTGCGTCCTGAACGCGGCGAGTCTCCTCCGCCTGATCGTGGGCACAGGCCGCTGCAGTCTCTGGTTTGTCTTTTCTCTAGGAAGAACGCTTGCGACTCTGCCGCAGAGAATTGATATGCAGCAGCTCAATAAGCCACACCGCAGGTCAGTTTTCGCTGCAGGCCGCACATTTACAGTGGACACGAATTTCTAGAAATCCATCCACTGTGATTGTAGTAATAATCTTTATTTCTATAGCGCCAACATATTCTGCAGCGCTTTATAATTCAGGAGGTTCATATACAAACAAGTAACAGTTATAGAAAATCCAATAATTGGAGAGAAAAAAGAAACCACCCTGCTCATGAGAGCTTACAATCTACAATGAGATGGGGGGGGCAGGGGTCAAGGTACAAGTGCTGATTTACAATGACAATCCAACCATCTCAAGAAAAGGGGAGGATAGACAGAGGCTGCCTTTACCTGTCAGCCAGAGCCTTGAGATGCATTTGGGTCCAATGAGCTATAGTGATGGGAAAGTAAACCAGACATTAGCATCTTCTGACCTGTGGTGTCTAATGCAGTCAAAGAAAATAGCCTTACTCATCCTACATCAATAGATAAGAAATGTTTCTTAAAAGAGCCATTCATAGACTGTAATTTATGTGTCATGGGAGAGGTAGGCTGTCTGAGCTATAAAAATAGTCATCGTTGAAGATTAAACATCTATCCCTGTATAAATATGTGGTTATACCCAAACATGTGTGCAGTGCTGTTCTCTGTTATCAGCCAGTATCAGAGTAGAGCTTAGTGTGAGGCAGATGAAATCGCATAGAACATGAGTGACAATGCCAGGAGAGAAGATGGGGAGATATATATGTATGTATGTATGTATGTATGTATGTATGTATGTATGTGTGTGTGTGTGTGTGTGTGTGTGTGTATATATATATATATATATATATAATAATTATTATTATTTATATTTTTATTATATATATTTAAATATTATATATATATATATATATATATATATATATTTATTATTATATATAGAGTTATCACATAACTGTATAAGAGAAGAAAGAGACCGCCAAATAGCACGTATATTAATATAGCATACTCCCTATAATAGCATTGTTTATTGAGGGTCTGCAAAATGACACCTTCTGTATAAATAACAATTAGTGTGGAATGGATAACCATATTACTTGCATACCGGCATTCCGTGATGTGTGCTGGTGTGCAGTGAATCTGCCATCATTATTTAATTGTCTTTTTTTTTCTCTAGGACTCTTCACCCACTTCCACCCGTCCTGAGCTGATGGTGCTGGACAGCCAGAAAAGAGGTAGGCATCATAAAGAACTTGATTTTGTGCTGTAACATAAAATGTTCACTAACATTTTGATATTTATGGATTTCAGCTGCAGCCAGTGGGGACCCTGATCCCCCTCCCCAAAGGAGGAGGAGTTTATAATACAGGTAATGTCCTGCTCCCATATCTATCCACAAAATCTCCTAATTCTCCTCCATACTTAGTCACACACAGGGCCGCCATCAGGGCATTACTACTGGGACTCCTGTACTGGGCCCGGTGAGCAGCAGGCAGGAGGGGGGGGTTGACAGCCCGGGCCCCTCCACTTTCATTCCTCTGCTCACCGGGCCCCAGGGGCAGGGGTCGGGACATTGCACTGGCAGATATATCGCGGTGCAGCCACCTGCAGTGGCACAGGGGCCCAAGCGGGAGGGGGCCCCTAGAGACCGAAAACGTGTTCATTTCCATTGCTGGCGGCAGCTTTAAACACTAACAGGAGAAGCAGGGGCCCGATCAGCTGAACGCATATGATTATGCTGAGCTGACAGGGGCCCCTTCCTCACCTGTTAGGGCCCTCTGTAGAAGCTGCCGACCGCGCAGAGGAAAGAGACTGTCTGAGGCAAAAAAAGAAGGCTCTGCCCACAGCTCCGTCTGCAGCAGAGAGGCCTCTACTGGAAACAAACATGGCTCCTGCCTCCCATGCTGTCCTCATCATGGCTGAGCTGCTCTCTCCCTCCTGCATTCAAATTACTCCAGGAGGACACAGCAGACGGACCCCAGGAGAAAAGGAGACTGCACCTCAGAGAAGATAGAAATGCATGCTCCAAACGGCATCCTGGGCACAATGTGCAATCATCTGCAGAGAGGGCGAGTCCATGTGTAATGTGTGGACATCTGTCTATCTATGATTCTATCTATGTATCCCTCTATCTATATATCTTTCTATCTATTCCTCTATCTATGATTCTATTGCTCTATCTATCCCTCTATTATCTATTTATTTATCTATCAATACATACATCCATATGTTTGTATATGTGTCATATTATGTATTTGTATGCATGTGTGTGATGCCTGTATATTTATCTGTATACATTCTTGTATTCACTTATATGTTCATGTTATTTCAGCTCCATTACAAGTGTGAGAATGGCCGGATGTGTGCTGTGGTCGCATGTGAACATATAGGTGAATACATTCATATGCAGAAGCCTCATAGTCACATTTCTATTGATGTAGTGTGAGTATATTATATACTCACCTACCGCCGCTCTTCTCCTCTTCTAAGTGCAGTCACCGCTCTCCAGTATCTCTGGTCACACTATACTCTGAGTCGGAAGTCTCTTTTAGGCCCTGTGCGCATACTACAGCTAGTCAGGAATATAATCTTCCGTCCGCAGGCGCAGAAGGCAGGCAGCGTCACGGCGCGGCGGAGGATTCAAGGCGGCAGGCGGCGAGTGACCTGGCCTGGCGGCTACACAGTAAGTTAAGGCCCAGAGGCCGTGGGGTGTGTTTGGCGGGCGGCTCCTCGGTGTTTAGAGCAGGTGTGTGTTAGGACAGGGGGCACCCAACATTATCCGATACAAAGGCCTCACTGGTGCTGTATTTTCCTAAGGAGATTCTTTGCTATTAGCCAGGCTGTGATAAAGAATCTCCTTAGGAAAATACAGAACCTGCTAGGCCTTTGTATCGGAGACTGTTTGCTGCCCCGTGCCCTAATAGCCAGGCTGTAATAAAGAATCTCCTAAGGCTGCGTGCCCACCATCAGTGTTAGCAGTGTTTTTGACGCAGCATGCTTCAGCTGCATCCAAATCCTGTGGCCACTGTGCCTGTACGGCCTGCAGCAATAACTGACCTGCGGTGCGACTTTCCTGTTTAGTCGCATGCGTCCTCCATAGGGAGAACACAAGCAGGAGACTGCAGCACACCGAACCCTGATCATGGGCACGAGCAACTGCGTTCTCCTGTGGAGGAGACTTGTGGCCCCACAGGTCAGGATGCGCAGCGTCCAGAATGCAGCAGGGCCTGATCGTGGGCACATATCCTTAGGAAAATACAGTACCAGCAAGGCCTTTATATCAGAGAATGTTGGGTGCCTCCTGCCCTAATAGCCAGGCTTTGATACTGAATCGCCTTAGTAAAATATAGCAGTCCAACAAGGCCTTTGTAATAGACTGATACAAAAAGGCCTTGCTGGACTATATTTTCCTAAGGGTATGTGCCCACGATCAGGCCCTGCTGCATTCTGGACGCTGCGCATCCTGACCCTGTGGGGCCACAAGTCTCCTCCAGAGGAGAACGCAGCTGTTCGTGCCCACGATCAGGGTTCGGTGCGCTGCGGTCTCCTGCTTGTGTTCTCCTTATGCGACTCCACAGCAAATAATTGACATTCTGTGGCCTCGGAAAGCAGCACCTCAGGTCAGTGTTTGCTGCGGGCTGTGCATGCACAGTGGGCACAGGATTTCTACCAATACCATCCACTGTGCTCGTACTGTACATTGCAGCATTTTGCACACAGCTGAAGCATACTACATCCAAAACGCTGCTAACACTGATGGTGGGCACGCAGCCTAAGGAGATTCTTTATTACAGCCTAGCTATTAGGGCAGGGGGCACAAAAACAGTCTCAGACACATAGTAAAATACAGCACCAGCAAGGCCTATGTGTCTGAGACTGTTTTCTTTGTCGCTCCATTGGGAGACCCAGACAATTGGGTGTATAGCTTCTGCCTCTGGAGGCCACACAAAGTATTACACTTTAAAAAGTGTAACCCCTCTCCTCTGCCTATACACCCTCCCGTGGATCACGGGCTCCTCAGTTTTTATGCTTTGTGTGGAAGGAGGCACACATCCACTCATGCATTCTCATACTTAGTTATGTTGGTTGGAAGAAAAGAGGGGCCCCCGGCATGTTCCCTTCTCACCCCACTATGTCGGCGGTGTTGTTAAGGTTGAAGTACCCATTGCGGGTACAGAGGCTGGAGCCACATGCCGTCTCCTTCACCATCCCTTATGCGGCTCTGGGAGAAGTGGGATCCTGAGCGGTCATCCATTTGCTGGGACCGTGCTCCATCCGCAGCCCCTGAGGGAATCTGCCGGACCGGAGCCTCTTCAACCTCAGGGACCGGGCCCTGCATCTTAAAGGTACTCCGTGTCCCCATAGGGGACTGTGCAGGGAGCGCACCTTCTTCCCGGAAGCTGCGGCAGTTGCTGAATTGAGGAGGCCGGTGGACTTCCGCGCCGACCGTGCCTGCTTGTCGGGCACGGCCTCAAATTTAGTCCCCGGCTTCACCGCAGCCTAGTCGCGAAAATCCCACCACCGGGCCTGCCTGTCAGGGGTAAGGGCGGGATTACCGACATGACGTCGGATGTGAGGGCTGGAGCATCCTGCATGTCTTCCTCCCCCCTCACTGACCACTGTGGGGACCCCAGATTCCCGCTCTTTGCTGGCGCCGCCTACGGCCCCACTCCTCCCCTGAGAGCTCCGGCAGCTATTTTCTGGCATTCTGCCGGTGGAGGCTTCTCAGTGAACAGCTCTGCAGCTCCGGGGGATCCACGGCAGGGAATCTGGAGGACACACTACGCTCGTTAGCGGTCGGTAAGCCACACCGGTCACCCGGTGCTGGTCCCCCTAGGGTGCCGGAATAGATACATATATATATATATATATATATATATATATATATATATATATATATAATAGATATATATATATCTGTTCGGTCAGGCTGTATACCCCTGTCCCATATACCCTCAGTGGTCACTCTCCTAGGAGACAACAGCATATCGTCCACAAGGAGCAAAGCTGCTAAGGCACAGGTTTTTTTCGCGGCCTGTACCTCTTGTGGGGCTATGTTACCTGCGGGTTCCACCTACCCTCACTGTGAGCAATGCTCGACTCCTGCCTCGCTTGCTCAGCCGGAGCCTCGGGCACTGGTGGGCCCCTCGGCTCATGTAGACCCCCCTGCTCCCCCTGAGCAGGCTGCAGGGACAGAGTTGGCCTCTTTTGCTGAGAAACTCTCTCAGTCTCTTTCTCAATCCATTGCTCTGTCTATGGACAAATGGTCTTCTAAGCTACTTGAGGCTTTGCAGTCCAGACCGGACCTTCCACAGGCCCCAGCCCCTGTTGGCTCGTCTCCCCCAGGCCCCTCTCGGTCCGCGCCGCAGCGCGCTCCCAGGTTGGCCCCTCGGTCTCAGGCGGAGGACTCCTGCCCGGACCGCAGTCCTAGACCGGCTAAGCGGTCTCGCTGGGACTCTTCCCCGACTTCCTCTCGCTGCTCGGGATCCCAGCTTGAGGACTCTCTGGAAGACGAGGCGGACGTGGCAGCTCAGGGCTCTGACCCTGACGTCGCCCTTAACCTTGATACACCTGAGGGGGACGCCTTAGTAAATGATCTTATCTCGTCCATCAACCAGGTGTTGGATCTCTCTCCCCCGCCTCCTCCTGTAGGAGTCGGCGTCTCAGCAGGAGAAACACCAGTTTTGGTTCCCCAAACGTACGCGCAATACGTTTTTTGATCATTCTAACTTCAGGGATGCTGTCCAGAAGCCCAGAGCGGTCCCGGACAAGCGCTTTGCTAAATGTCTCACTGACACGCGTTACCCCTTTCCATCTGAAGTCGTTAAGGGTTGGGCTCACTGTCCCAAGGTGGATCCTCCAGTCTCCAGATTGGCGGCTAGGTCCGTGGTGTCTGTTGCAGATGGCTCATCCCTGAAAGATGCCACTGACAGACAGACAGAGCTCCTGGTGAAGTCCATCTATGAGGCCACGGGCGCGTCTTTCGCCCCGGCCTTTGCAGCAGTGTGGGCACTCCAAGCAATCTCGGCTTGTCTGACTGAGATTAATGCTGTCACACGGAATTCTGCTCCGCAAGTTGCGTCTTTGACCTCTCAGGCGTCAGCCTTTTCGTCCTACGCCATGAACGCCGTCCTGGACTCCACTAGCCGTACGGCGGTAGCATCTGCTAACTCCGTGGCAGTCCGCAGGGCCATGTGGCTGCGCGAATGGAAAGCAGACTCGGCTTCCAAGAGGTTCTTAACCGGTTTGCCTTTTTCTGGCGACCGCTTGTTTGGCGAACAGTTGGATGAGATTATTAAGGAATCCAAGGGAAAGGATTCCTCCTTACCCCAGGCCAAACCTAAGAGACCTCAACAGAGAAAAATCCAATCGAGGTTTCGGTCCTTTCGTCCCTCCGCCAAGTCCCAATCCTCTTCGTCCAACAGGCCGGAGAAAGGCCAGAGGGACTCCTATGCGTGGCGGTCCAAGTCACGCCCGCAAAAGGCTGCAGGAGGCACTGCCTCCAAGACGGCCTCCTCATGACTCTCGGCCTCCCCTAGCCGCATCCTCGGTCGGTGGCAGGCTCTCCCGCTTTGGCGACGCCTGGTGGCCACATGTTCAAGACCGATGGGTGAGAGACATTCTGTCTCATGGTTACAGGATAGAGTTCAGCTCTCGTCCTGCGGCTCGTTGGATCGTTGGATACTTGGATACATAAATATAGATATATATGGATAGATGGATAAAGAGATATATGGATACATGAATATAGATATATATGGATACATGGATAAAGAGATATATGGATACATGAATATAGATATATATGGATACATGAATATAGATATATATGGATAGATGGATAAAGAGATATATGGATACTTGGATACATGAATATAGATATATATGGATAGATGGATAAAGAGATATATGGATACATGAATATAGATATATATGGATAGATGGATACAGAGATATATGGATAGATGGATAAAGAGATATATGGATAGATGGATAAAGAGATATATGGATACATGGATAAAGAGATATATGGATACACAGAATTACCGTGTATACTTGAGTATATTCTCACCTATAATATTGGGAGTATAAATTTCCCAATATCTAGCTACAGTATACTGATATAAATATGATATTGAGAGACAGGCTGTAGGACCCTTGTTCCTGAAGAAACACAGCGTGAATTGAACAATCCCCCATCCATCTGTATCTGCTACCCCCAGATCTACACCATATTGTGTCACACAGCTATATCTACCACCCAGCTTTCCATAAGTTAAGAGTAGGAGCTATATATTTACCTGTTAGAAGGCTTATTTAAGACTGTGCATCCACGCCTCTCCAAAAAATCAGTAAAATATTCATTGGGATCTTCAAATTTGCTGTTCTTGAAATCCTGGGTGTTGTATGGAACAGCAGTTAAGTATTTAATAATGTTGCCTTGTTTCTTTCTGGCTTGCTCCAAAACTACAACGCGCTCCTCTTCAGGACATGTTTTCATGCAGGACTTCTGTAAATGCCTACGAAGATTCTTTTGTAAAGTCTTACACACTTTACAAAAAAGTTCTCTGAATTGCCTTTTAGAAGTCATCCTTGATATTAGATGTTATAAGATGAGAGGTCTAAGGGTATGTGCGCACTAGGCGTTTTTTTCACGCTGCGTTTTTATGTGCGTTTTGTCTCAAAAAACGCACCCGCGGCTAAAAAACGCGACAAAAACGCATGCGTTTTTGCCGCGATTTGGTGCGTTTTTTGCTGCGTTTTTGCTCACTGCGTTTTTAATCAGTGCACAATGCCATTAAAGATTGTTGATGAAAAAAAAGAAAAAAAAAAAAGGTCTGATGTCATTTCCTTCTTCAAAATGTTCATTGTATGCAGGAGAGCAGACAGACAGCTGCAGAACTAGTGTATGCAGGAGAGCAGACAGCAGCTGCAGAACTACAAGGCTCAGCATCCTCCATTCACTAGTGTATGCAGGAGAGCAGACAGCAGCTGTAGAACTACAAGGCTCAGCATCCTCCATCCAGGACTGTATGCAGTTTTTTGCCCAAAAAGAAAAAAAAATGACATGGGCTTCGCCATATTTTTGTATGCTAGCCGGGTACAGCAGGCAGGTACGGGCTGCCCCCAACCCCCAGCTGCCTATTTGTACCCGGCTGGGAACCAAAAATATAGAGAAGCCCTTTTTTTTAATTATTTCATGAATTTCATGAAATAATTTAAAAAAAAAAATGACGTAAGCTTCGCCTAATTTTTGAGTCCAGCCGGGTACAACTAGGCAGCTGGGGATTGGAATCCACAGTGCAGGGTGCCCAAGCTTTCTGGGCACCCCCACTGCGAATTGCAGTCCCGCAGCCACCCCAGAAAATGGCGCTTTCATAGAAGCGCCATCTTCTGGTGCTGTATCCAACTCTTCCAGCTGCCCTGATGCCGGGTGGCTAGCCGGGTAATAATGGAGTTAGGGCTAGCTGTATATTATCAGCTAGCCCTAAGCCCGAAATTCATGGTGTCACGCCAATATTAGACATGGCCACCATGAATTTCTAGTAATGATAAAAAAAAAAAACACAACACAGAAAAATATTTTTATTAGAAATAAAAACACAACACAATTAGTGACTCCATCTTTATTGAAATAAACCCCCCTCCGCAGTAATCCTGGGTCAGGGTCCCGCGACGTCCAATCCGGATCCAATATCATCTGATCGGTTTGCTGGAAGGCATACCGATCAGATGATCTGTCAGGATCAAGTGCCTGAATCCCATCACACATCAGCTGATTGTATAAAAGCCGATTATACAATCAGCTGATGCATCAGTGCAAAAAAAATAAATAATACTCACTTATGTGCTGTGCTGATGACCGGCAGCTCCTGGAGCGATCGATTGGACAGGAGTCTGATCCCGTCCGATTGCTGCAGGAGCTGCCGGTAATCGGGGATGAAGTCTCCTGACGGCAGGATCAGCTGATAGCCGGCCGGGCGCGAAAAAGCCGGCGAGACTACGATCAGCTGATGCGTCAGGTGACTGCATCAGGTGATCCACCGCCAGGTCCTGCAAGCAAGGTCCTGCCCCGGGGAGACTGCACACAGCCAGAGCGGCGGGACCGGGAGAGGAGCAGGCATGGCACCCGGACCCTGCAGACAGGTGAGTATATATGACATTTTTTTTTTTCTACTGTTCACTTTTGTTTTTGCCGCTGCCTCCACCTCCCGCCCAGACATGGCGCCACACGGAGCTGACATGGCACCGGACGGGAGGTGGAGGCAGCGGTGACTGTACCGGGAGGATTCCTGCTTCTGTGTTTACCAACAGAAGGAATCCTCTTCCTGTACACGTCACTATACTGCCCACCCCTTGCGTTTATAGCTGCGTTTTTAGTCATAGAAACGCGGCTATATGCGTTTTTCATTGCGTTGTTGAACATCTCATTGAACTCAATGGGTGAAAAACGCAGTGAAAAACCCAGAAATAATTGACATGCTGCATTTTTGTGGTCACCACAAAAACGCAGCTACAATAAAACGCTGTGTGAGGACAGCACTTCTGAAAACCCATAGACATTGCTGGGGAAGCAATGTCACTGCGTTTTCAGCACAAAAACGCGGTAAAAAACGCCGCTAAAAACGCGGCAAAAACGCCTAGTGCGCACAAGGCCTAAAAGATGCACACTGGTCAGTTGTTCTCCATTCACTGAAATAAAATAACTTTTAGGGATTTGTTTTCTTACCTTATCTGTAGGCTGATCTTGAGTCAAGGTGACTACATGCCCATGAAGGCTGCCCCCTCCCCTCTTCCTCCTCTTCTATCTCTTGTAATGTTGTTGTGTCATAAATCTTTTTTTACAGGTAAAATATATCTTTGTATTGTGTTAGCCAGTACAGATAAAAAAAATTGCTTAAAGAACAGGGTCCTCAGTGGTTGATAGCCATTAAAAATGTAACTGACAAGATGGTACCATTTCTTCACTTAGCCATTAAAAGGTATCTACGGTACTAAGGTATCAGTTATTTTTAGATTTATTTTTTTTTATTTGTTTTTGAAGCACTGGTATAGGAAATGGATGTGTATTCGTCTCTCTTTAAACGCATGTGGGGACGCAGCGTAATGATCCTGTACTATCGTGCAGCACTGTAAGGCTATGTGCGCACGTTGCGTACTGGCCCTGCAGAAATTTCTGCAGCGATCTGAAGAGCACACGTGCGCTTCAAATCGCTGCAGAAACAGTCCGTAATGAAAACAAAAAAAAAGCCGATTCCATGCGCTCTGCCTGCAGCTCCTCTGATAGACAGAGCAAGGGCTGCAGGTAAAGCGCAGGAAAGAAGTGACATGTCTTTTCTTAAAACGTGCACTTCGGGCAACAGCCGAAGCGCTGCGCTCCAAGACGCCACGTGCGCACGGCTCCCACACAATCTTCATAGATTATGCAGGGGACGCAGGACGCATGCAGTTACGCTGCGCTGCAGATCGCAGCGTAACTGCATGCATATACGCAACGTGCGCACATAGCCTTACAATTCTCTGGTGCCAAAACAATGGCAGATCTTAATGGCTACGGAATTGGAGGTCATCATGGGCCCCGGAGTCTCCAAATCACCTGCTATTTCAAGTCAGTAAAATCTGCCTATACACTAATCTCTTGTGTGAGTTAGTCATGTGCTCTAGACACTGCAGCAATGACTGCAGTCACCTGTTTTTGTTTTTTTTTTGTGTTTTTTTTTTTTTTGGGAAATTCATCTAACTTATACAAGCACTGGAGCTTCATTCACGCAACACTGCCTGCGAATGCTCATAACCATATACCAGCACTGAGCTACAACTAATTTAATCACTGATCATCTACGTATATGCACTGTATCTTGCTTAGAGATAAATGTTAGCTGTTTTTATCCTGCATTCTTGATCTGTCTGATTCCAAACTGATTTCCTCTCTGACTCGTTTGCGCCACACCACTGCGCTCAAGAGTATGATAGCCGGATCCTAATTTAGGCTATGTGCCCACGGGCGCTCGTACCTGCGGATGTATCCGCAGGTACAAGCGCATGTTTCCCGCAGCTATTTTTAGCTGTGAGATTACAGCGGAATAGCTGCGGGAAACATGCGGACTTTCATGCAAATTACCTGCGGACGTCCCGGCCTCTCTCTCCATAGCGCAGGGCCGCAGGTAATTCCGCAGGAATAATTGACATGCAATTATACTTGCGGATGCGGACATCCGCAGCATGTTCGGCAGCTGCACTTTCCGCAGCGTGGACACAGCACTCCCCATATCCCATAGGATAACATGGGGAGTGACTGTACATGCTAAAACCTGCGGATTTATCTGGAAAATCCAGAAAAATCCGCAGGTTTTCCGCGGCAAAATCTGCAGAAACAAAGTCCCGTGGGCACATAGCCTTAGACTATTCCTGGCAAAGTGTCGATTAGCCAGTTTAGCAAAAAACCTTGGGCACAAAAAATAGGTTACTATTTGACACTAAGTGAAAAAAGTTACCCTCATTAGTGACGCCCGAACAAGTGGTCAGGGCAACTCCAGAACTAGTTGTTACGAGTGAACTACCAAACAAATAAGTGGAAAAAATTACCCTCACTAGTGACGCCTGAACAAGTTTTCAGAAACGCGTGTCCTGGATACCCCATTAACACAAGTTGCCTCAAAGTATAGACATTTAATGTATATAAGCATGTTCCATAATTACCTTGAGTCTTACAGACTTTACAAAAAAGTTGGATTTGTTTTCTTACCTTATCTCTAGGCTGATATTGAGGAAGGGTGACTAATTGCCTTTGAGGGCTGCCCCCTCCCCCTCCTCCTCCTCTTCTGTCTCTTGTAATGTTGTCATAAATGTTTTTTTACAGGTAAAATATATCTTTGTATTGTGTTAGGGTACCGTCTCACTTTAGCGATGCAGCAGCGATCTGACCTGGTCAGGATCGCTGCTGCGTCGCTCCATGGTCGCTGGTGAGCTGTCATCAGGCAGATCTCACCAGTGACCAGCCCCCAGCCAGCAGCGACGTGGAAGTGATGCTGCGCTTCCACGGAACCGGCGTCTGGAAGCTGGGACACTGGTAACCAACGTAAACATCGGGTAACCAAGCGCTTGTTACCCGATATTTGCATTGGTTACCAGTGTCCGCAGCTTCCAGACGCCGGCTCCGTGCATAGTAGCCAGAGTACACATTGGGTTAATTTTACCCGATGTGTAGTCTGGCTGTGTGTAGGATGCTGGGAGCCAGCGCTGGCAGTGAGAGCACGGACGCTGGTAACTAATGTAAATATCGGGTAACCAAGGAAGGGGATTCCCTGGTTACCCGATATTTACCTTGGTTACTGCTTACCGCAGGCTTCCAGACGCCGGCTCCGTGCATCCTGATTGCTGCTCTCTCGCTGTCACACACAGAGGTGTGTGCTTATCAGCCTTAACAGCGGGAGAGCAGCAATAAAAAAATGAACCAGAGCTGTGTGCAACGAGCAGCGATCTCACAGCAGGGGCCAGATCGCTGCTCATTGTCACATACAGCGAGATCGCTAATGAAATCACGAAAACCGCGACTCAGCAGCAATCTCGCTATATGAGAAGTACCCCTTAGCCAGTACAGATAAAAAAAAGGAAATTAGCCAGTTTAGCAAAAAACCTTGGGCACAAAAAATAGGTTACTATTTGACACTAAGTGAAAAATGTTACCCTCATTAGTGACGCCTGAACAAGTGGTCAGGGCAACTCCAGAACTAGTTCTTACAAGTGAACTACCAAACAAATAAGTGGAAAAAATTACCCTCACTAGTGTGACGCCTGAACAAGTTTTCAGAAACGCGTGTCCTGGATACCCCATTAACACAAGTTGCCTCAAAGTATAGACATTTAATGTATATAAGCATGTTCCATAATTGCCTTGAGTCTAAAGGTCCAGTCACACTAAGCAACTTACCAGCGATCCCAACAACGATAGGGATCGCTGGTAAGTTGCTAGGAGGTTGCTGGTGAGATGTCACACTGCGACGCTCCAGCGATCCCACCAGCAACCTGACCTGGCAGGGATCGCTGGAGCGTCGCTACACGAGTTGCTGGTGAGCTCACCAGCAACCAGTGACCAGCCCCCAGCGCCGCGTGGAAGATGCTGCGCTTGGTAACTAAGGTAAATATCGGGTAACCAACCAGATATTTACCTTGGTTACCAGCGCACGGAGCTACACGTGCAGAGAGCAGGGAGAAGCGCACACTGAGCGCTTGCTCTCTGCTCTCCTAGGTACAGCACACATCGGGTTAATTACCCGATGTGTGCTGCAGCTAAATGTGCACAGAGCAGGGAGCAGCGCACACTGCTTAGCGCTGGCTCCCTGCTCTCCTAGTTACAGCACACATCGGGTTAATTAACCCGATGTGTCCTGCAGCTACATGTGCACAGAGCAGGAGCCGGCACTGACAGTGAGAGCAGCGGAGGCTGGTAACAAAGGTAAATATCGGGTAACCAAGGACAGGGCTTCTTGGTTACCCGATGTTTACTGTGGTTACCAGTGTCCGCAGAAGCCGGCTCCTGCTGCCTGCACATTAGTTGTTGCTGTCTCGCTGTCACACACAGCGATCTGTGCTTCACAGCGGGACAGCAACAACTAAAAAATGGCCCAGGACATTCAGCAACAACCGGCGACCTCACAGCAGGGGCCAGGTTGTTGCTGGATGTCACACACAGCAACATCGCTAGCAACGTCACAAAAGTTGTTCGTTAGCAGTGATGTTGCTAGCGATGTTGCTTAGTGTGACGGGGCCTTTACAGACTTTACAAAAAAGTTGGATTTGTTTTCTTACCTTATCTGTAGGCTGATCTTGAGTCAAGGTGACTACATGCCCATGAAGGCTGCCCCCCCCCCCTCTTCCTCCTCTTCTGTCTCTTGTAATGTTGTTGTGTTATAAATCTTTTTTTACAGGTAAAATATATCTTTGTATTGTGTTAGCCAGTACAGATAAAAAAAAATTGCTTAAAGAAAAGGGTCCTCAGTGGTTGATAGCCATTAAAAATGTAACTGACAAGATGGTACCATCTCTTCACTTAGCCATTATAAGGTATCTACTGAGGACTCAGTTCTTTTAGATTTTTTTTTTGTTTGTTTTTGAAGCACTGGTATGGGAAATGGATGTGTATTCGTCTCGCTTTAAACGCATTGTGTACTTTTTATATAGTTGTCTGAGTTTCCATGAGCTCGAGAAAGGAAAGCTGTACCAATGAAGGTCTACTCTGAGCACATCTGTACTGAGCGCTGCTTCTTATTTCTTTTCTAGGCTCTGCATAGGTCAGGTGGGAAAAGTCAGCAGCTCCATACAAGTTACCATGAGTGGTTTGAAGTTCGGCTGGAATTGTTTGTGGCATAATCGCATATGATCTATCTGGTAGGTGTCTGTGTGTTGCCACTTTTCCCCTGCACAATTTTGTACATCAGTTTATGGCGCCTATATTTAGCTACATTAATAGGTGATACCAACTCATAGTGATCAAACCCCTTTAATTGTTCAACCTCGTTCACATGAACTGCAGGAACGATTATTATTCAGAAGTTTGTGTAAAGGTACATTAAAATGCCATGCCCTGTGGATCGAGCAGTAGAAGAGGACAAGCAGGCATAAACACGTGCTAGGTCCCAAACTTGCTGTAATTATAATTTTTAATTATTTAAAAGAAAATAAAACAACGCCATACCAGAACATTCTTATTTAACTAACATTACCAGAAAGAAAATCTAAACTAAAAAAACACACACAGAATTATTACAAATTCTTGTCCTTTTTATAAATTCGGTAAACGCTTCAACAGGACCACCGGATCCATCCTAGGACGAGAGGTCCTGGGTTCTTCAGTGCTTTAAAGAAAAAGAGATACTGATGTCAATATAGACTTAAACATAAATCATACCAACTCTAAAGGCTGCTTTACACCAGACAATCTATCGTGTGATAGATCGTCGGGGTCACGGTTTTTGTGACGCACATCCGGCATCGCTGGCGATGCCGGCCTGTGTGACACCTCCTAGCGACGCAGTATCGCTCACAAATCGTGAGTCGGGTACTGCTCGCTAGGTTCCATAATATCGTTTAATTTAGTTGACCATCGTTTTCGTGGTAGCACACGCCGCTCCGTGTGACACCACGGGAACGATGAGCAGCTCACCTGCCTCCCGCGGCCGCCGCCGGCTCTATGTGGAAGGAAGGAGGTGGGCGGGATGTTTACGTCCCCCTCATCTCCGCCCCTCCGCTTCTATTGGCCGGCGGCCGTGTGACGTCGCTGTGACGCCGAACGTCCCTCCCACTCCAGGAAGTGGACGTTCGCCGCCCACAGCGAGGTCGCACGAGAGGTAAGTATGTGTGACGGGGGTTACTAACTTTGTGCGACACGGGCAGCGATTTGCCCGTGACGCAAAAAGGATGGGGGCGGGTACGATCGATTGTGAAATCGCACAATCGGTCGTACCGTGTAAAGCAGGCTTAAGGGTACCCTTACGCGCAGCAACCGTTTGCAGATATCTGTGAGACCGGTCAGTGGTTGCTGCATTGTTGGGCCGTTTGAGCTGCCCAACAGACCAAGCACTTAGTGAGTGCGAAGTCTGTCGGGCAGATGGTGCAGGAACGTGAATAAGACTTGCACAACCACTGATGGGGCCACCAAGTAGGGAATGCGCCCACCATGGCTGCGTATGGGTGACACTGCTTAGTGGCTATTTGCCGTATTTACATGTGGCAACAAACTATCGGCCAAATTCAGTCCAGACGATTCAACTTACAAGTGGTGTCTAAAGCCCGCTACACACGCTTCAATATATCTCACAATCCATCGTTGGGGTCAAGTTGTAAGTGACGCAAATCCGGCATCGTTTGTGAGGTATCTGCGTGTGACATCTACGTGCGATCAGGATTGAACGCAAAACCGTTGATCGCAAACACATCGTATCATTCTCTAGAATTGAGCGTTTTGTTGCACCAACCTAGCCAATTGTAACGTGTGACATCCCTCATACGATTTTGATGTCTGATGCTATGTGCGCAGGTGTGCGCTCTGCTCCGCAGCTTAAAAAAGGTCCGCTTCAGAGCGCAGCTGAAAAGCTGCGTTCTGAAGCGCCTCACAATGTCTGTCATTCACTGATGTATGTAAAGCGCTGTGGAATTAATAGCGCTATATAAATGAATAAAATTATTATTATTATTATTATTCACTAATCTCTGTCAGTCGGTCACTATCTCTGTCCCTCACTCTCTGTCCATGTCAGTCTATCCCCCTCTCTCATATACTCACCGATCCCCGATCCCCGGCGCTGCACGGCGTTCACACTGCTCCGGCGGCTTTTACTGTTTTGAAAAAGCCGGCCGCCCATTAAACAATCTCGTATTCCCTGCTTTCCCCGCCCACCGGCGCCTATGATTGGTTACAGTGAGACACGCCCCCACGCTGAGTGACAGGTGTCACACTGCACCCAATCACAGCAGCCGGTGGGCGTGTCTATACTGTGCAGTGAAATAAATAATTAAATAATTAAAAAAAACGGCGTGCGGTCCCCCCAATTTTAAAACCAGCCAGATAAAGCCATACGGCTGAAGGCTGGTATTCTCAGGATGGGGAGCTCCACGTTATGGGGAGCCCCCCAGCCTAACAATATCAGCCAACAGCCGCCCAGAATTGCCACATACATTATATGCGACAGTTCTGGGACTGTACCCGGCTCTTCCCGATTTGCCCTGGTGCGTTGGCAAATCGGGGTAATAAGGAGTTATTGGCAGCCCATAGCTGCCAATAAGTCCTAGATTAATCATGTCAGGCGTCTATGAGACACCCTCCATGATTAATCTGTAAATTACAGTAAATAAACACACACACCCGAAAAATCCTTTATTAGAAATAAAAAACACACACATATACCCTGGTTAACCACTTTAATCAGCCCCAAAAAGCCCTCCATGTCCGGCGTAATCCAGGATGCTCCAGCGTCGCTTCCAGCGCTGCTGCATGGAGGTGACCGGAGCTGCAGAAGACACCGCCGCTCCGGTCACCTTCACGCAGGTAATGAAGACAGCCGCGCGATCAGCTGCTGTCACTGAGGTTACCCGCTGTCACTGGATCCAGCGGTGGCCGCGGGTAACCTCAGTGACAGCTCAGCTGATTGCGCTACTCACCCCCGCTCCTATCACCTCCACGCAGCAACTGAGGTGAGTAGCGCGATCAGCTGAGCTGTCACTGAGGTTACCCGCGGCCACCGCTGGATCCACCGCTGGATCCAGTGACAGCGGGTAACCTCAGTGACAGCAGCTGATCGCGCGGCTGTCTTCATTACCTGCGTGGAGGTGACCGGAGCGGCGGTGTCTTCTGCAGCTCCGGTCACCTCCATGCAGCAGCGCTGGAAGCGACGCTGGAGCATCCTGGATTACGCCGGACATGGAGGGCTTTTTGGGGCTGATTAAAGTGGTTAACCAGGGTATATGTGTGTGTTTTTTATTTCTAATATGGCTTTATCTGGCTGGTTTTAAAATTGGGGGGGACCGCACGCCGTTTTTTTTAATTATTTAATTATTTATTTCAATACACAGTATAGACACGCCCACCGGCTGCTGTGATTGGGTGCAGTGTGACACCTGTCACTCAGAGTGGGGGCGTGTCTCACTGTAACCAATCATAGGCGCCGGTGGGCGGGGAAAGCAGGGAATACGAAATTGTTTAATGGGCGGCCGGCTTTTTCAAAACAGTAAAAGCCGCCGGAGCAGTGTGAACGCCGTGCAGCGCCGGGGATCGGGGATCGGTGAGTATGAGAGAGGGCTGCTAACTTCAGTCACTCAGGGGATTAGCAGTCACCGGTGAGTCCTTCACTGGTGACCGCTAATCAGGACGCGACACAGACAGAGCCACAGCATGACCGTGAAGTCGGGTGAAGTTCACCTGAGTTCATTCTGACTGTGCGGCTCTGTCTGTGTCTGCTGTCATCTGCCATTCAGCTCTGCTACATGGCTGTCTGTGTCTGCTGTTAGCGGCCATGTAGCAGAGCTGAATGGCAGATAACATAGTAAAAACGCATCCCTACACATTACACACGCTTGGCAAGTCAATAAATAAAAAAAAAAAAGGTGCCCAATGCATACGTCACAGAACACATGATCTAAAGGATCGCACACAAAATTGATCAATTTAACATAGACTACTAACGCACGTGTGACAGCAAATGAACGACCTACGTGCAATCTCATAAGATCCCGTATGCAACCTGGGCGTGTCACATCGCAAATGCGATTGTACAACTAATTGCAACGTGTAAAGTGGGCTTAAGGTTACCCTCATTCAAACTGCAGTAATAGTTTCCTTTAAATGATGTAAAGTATCTTTATGCTTTACAGTTTTCAGAAACGCGTGTCCTGGCTATCACATTGTCACAAGTTTCCTCAAAAGACAGACCTTTAATGTATGTAAGAATGTTCCATAATTACCTTGAGGAGCTCCTTTTCAGCGACTGGGCCGCCCTTGACCGTGTTGTAATGTCAGGTGGAGAGCCTAAACCTGCCCTGAAATAAAAACATGAATATTAGAGCTCTCAATGAGTGCACCCATTAGCTTGGCATCACAGTATAGAAGTAAATGTATACTAAGGCTATGTGCCCACGGGGACAGTGTCCTGCGGATATATCCGCAAGACATTCCGCAGGAGCTCCCAGAAATCCGGAGCACAACTTTTCTCTGTTTCAATGATGCGGAATGTCCTGCGGATATGGTGCGGGCATTCTGCATTGAGGACACAGGACCATGGCTTCGGCACTGCATCCTCAATGCAGAACAAGTGCTGCAGTGATGGGTGAGTTCATACTTACCTCCATCACGCAGCACCTCGCTTTCCGGCGGCCGAGTCACTCTGTCAGCGTCTTCACTGTGCACAGGAGAAAGTGGGCGGGCCTGAACTAGCTCCGGCTGTCACATGACCGGAGCTCGTGCAGGCCCCGCCCACCTCATCCTTCCTGTACCTGGATCAGCTGCGCTGCTGTGCACCGGACGGAGAAAGTGACTCCGGTGTCTGCTATCAAGGCAGGTAAGTATAGGGGACCCTGCGGAGAAATCCGCAGGAATAATTGACATGCTGCAGATTTTTCCGCACGAAAATCCGCACGATTTCCGCTGCGGAAAAATCTGCAGCGTGGGCACAGCATTTCCCAAATGCCATAGAAATGGCTGGGGAGTAGCTGTGCTGCAGATTTCTGGAAAATCCGCGGCTTTTCCGCGAGAAATCCGCGGCAAAATCCGCGCATTTTCCGCAGCGTGGGCACATAGCCTAACTGTCCAGTCAGAGGTTCCCCAGTACCCTCTTCTGCAGCCCTTTAGAAGTGTTAGAAATCAAATATTAGTGTTTGTTACAAAGCAGGTTTGATTTTGTATTTTACAATTAAATACCTTGATGTGCTGGCTTGTGCTTCCTGCATTTCTTCATTCCATGATCGTAGGACTAGCGAGTGGCCATGACAGATGTTTTCCAGGGTATTTTCTCGGTAGTTTACCTTCCTAATCATCTTGCTGGTGACAAGGGGAAGCCCAAACCTAAAATATAATGTAGAAAATCAAACCTATAGCTATGCACATAGACTTTCAGAAAGATTTTAGACTTTCTAAATCTTACTTTTTATGGTAACGCATAAGGTCATTAGAGACATTGTGGATAGGCTCCCCTGAGCTATTTAGGAAGAATGTATTTCCTGAGTTTGGCTTGACCATATTGGGTCGCAGTTTCTCAAAATACACCTTTAACCACTGTAAAAGCAAAAACAAATACAAACATGGTAAGATGGAAAATCCCAGAGTCCATCACCTGGAGGAAAGGAAATCTTACTTCTTCTTCAGTTGGAGTAAGCGCAAAGCAGGCGACTTGTTGTGCAGAGGTCTTGTGTGCTTTCACCCCAATGACAATGAAGTCTTGCCCCTCATATCCGTAAGGCAACCTCCTGGTCCACTCTGACACCTGAGAGTGAAGGTAAAATATATCTTTGTACCGTGTTAGCCAGTAGAGATAAAAAATTATTTAAAAGAACTGAAGTCCTCAGTGGATGATACCTTTTAATGGCTAACTGAAAAGATAGTAATAATAGCTCGAAAGCTTGCTAGTATTACCATCTTTTCAGTTAGCCATTAAAAGGTATCAACCACTGAGGACTTCATTTCTTTTAAACAATTTTTTACCTTAGAGTGAAGACAGTTGAGAAAGGTTAAGTGACAGGTGTCATTTAAGAAGATGAGTCAGAGGTGATTTACTTACTGTGAAATTCTTTATTACACCTGGCCGTTGTCCATGCTTTAAAACCAGTAGGGTCTCCAAGTAATTCAAGACGTTAAACTGATGTTCCCTTTTTTTGCCACCAGACTTGATATGTCTCAATGATTTCAAAAAGGATGGCTTGGCCACTTCCAGAATCTTCAGATAGTGTGCTGGTGGCAAATGCGACGATGTTAATGCGTCAAATCTAAGATGGATAAAACATGAGTGTTACATTCGGCCATGTGAAAACCCTGGGGACAAAAGAGTGATTGTAACCAAATATACACAAATTCATATAAGCTGATAACTCGCCTGTTGCTGACCACCTCCTGTGAGACACCTTTTGCCAGCATGGTCTGGATATCCTTGGTCACACCTTTAAATATTTTGAAAGCTTTATACAGCTGCGGGTTTTCATGTGCCAAATTGGTTTCTCGTAGCTGATAACGCACAAATCTCTTAAGGTGTTTTAAATAATTGCATGCCGTCTGGCTTGAGAGCCCGACTTCACGCAGTTTGACAAAGAAAGACTGTGCCTTCTTAATGTCTTTCACGAAATCCAAACTCACACAGTCATTGTTCATGTAATATAGAAATCTTGAGACGTCTGCAACCTCTTGGTTCACCTTCCTTACTGAGAGGTTTTTCTTTAAATAATCCTCAAAACCTTTCAGAACTGGATTTTCCTCTTTAAAACGTTTATACAAACCAGCTTGCTTCATTTTTTGTTTTAGTCCTGTCCATTTTATCTTTAGAACTCTATAAAGTTGGATGAAAGAACATTAGTTAAGACTTGTTATATTTTACAGTTTACGAGAAAGACGGTGCATGTTTCCTGACCTGTTCATATCCTCATCAGAGGAGACAGCGGATTCTTGCTCCTGCTCAGCGGATTCTTGCTCCTGCTCAGCGGATTCTTGCTCCTGCTCAGCGGATTCTTGCTCCTCCTCAGCGGATTCTTGCTCCTCCTCAGCGGATTCTTGCTCCTCCTCAGCGGATTCTTGCTCCTCCTCAGCGGATTCTTGCTCCTCCTCAGCGGAGACAGCGGATTCCTCACCGGATGACTCTTTATCCTCTTCATCACTCTGGTCTTCACTAGAATCTTCCACAACTGGGAAGTCTTTTGACGCTTCAAGATCCATTCTCTCTGGGACCGTGAGGGCTGGACTACCCACAATCACCTCTTCAAATTCCTTGACTTTACATACTGGTGAGTTCTCTTGCTGCATCAGCCCGGATGTGGATGGATCCTCTTGTTCAGTCCTAAAAAGGACAATGTTACCTGTTAATGCTTAGTTACATGCGAGTATATTATAATGAAAAGATTAAGCAAACTCACTCTACAGGCAATCTCTGGGAGTCTTCTTTATAAGGAGCGGTTTCATTTGAATGAGCACAGGAGGGTACGGTACTAGCACTGGGAGGAGAGAAAGCAGTATTTGTATGTGTGTGACACACACACACACACACACACACACACACACATATATATACACACACACACACACACACACACACACACACCTACCTCTCTCTTTCTTGGACAACTTCAGTCTCCTCCTCACATTCCCCCACAGGTGCTTCATAAGTGCTACTGGCCCCTGCATCCTGCTGCTCCTGAACTTGGACAGTACTGTAAATTAAAAAAAGCCACCTGATTACAGGACATGCATATCAAATAGTGATGAGCGATCCTAGGTCAGATGGGTGAAAAGCATCGACCTCCATCTGATTGAGAATCGAGGATCGGCCCTAAACTCTAACTGCAAACCAAAGCACTGGATCCATCATTAAGTTGGGTCCATCATATTGTTAAAGGCTAATATTACACATATACAAAGTCATAAGTTTTATCCAAAACTTTGATAGACAAAAGTGGAGCCTACCTGGCCGCAGTTGGCTTGTGGAGTATGAGGTACCCTCTTTCCTCCAGGAAAGAGATTGTGTTCTCTGGTGTTTTAAGTGCCAAAATATCCTCATATTCCATGGTTGTCCCTTTGGATGCAATGTTGCGAAGAGTGTCCCTTGCATCAGTCAGAGTAGCTGTCCTCTCCTCGGCAGAATTGTGCTTCATGCACTGTCGCTGGAGATGTTTGTCCAGTCGGTCTGTTACTATATAGCAAACTGGGCAGGTCAAGTGCATCCTCTTTGGACCGCTAAAAACACAGTGGTATAAGACTTGTGATGCTCAGTGCAACTACTGTCAAAGGGAATACAATGTACACATTCATAAAGCGCTCAGAAAGTTGTAGACATGCCAAAATAGTACACTTCACACCACAATGTAACCCATATAAAGTTCCATGTGGTGTAGATACAGAATCACTGTCACGAGACTCTGCATATTGCATTGGGTAAAGTAATGTAGCTGTAGCCATAGACAGACACCCGGAAGTGAATAAAAGAAATTAAGCATATTGGCAAATGTCTGACACACATTGGTAGGTAATGTACCTGCGCACAGCAGCCGGTGGCTCCACGACAGCCGGGGATCTGTATTCAAAAACACACCATGTGAAAATAAAACCTAGCCTGTAAGAATCATATCTACCAGCCTCTCTACCTGCAATAAAAACAGTCCTAACACTTTTACAGTGAGAAAGTAAACATATACCACATGAATTTTGAGGTTGTGTTTTCAAAAAGACATAGCCTTTTTCAGGGAACTTTGCAAGTCCTATAAAACCCTTTGCTTTGCAATATGCTTTACCCCTCAAAACAACAAATGCATAGTGGTCCTTTAACAGACCACATCTAATTTACCCTTTTAGGGGGCAGCAGTAGCCCTGCACACTGTCAAAATCAGCATATTAAAGACAAAGTATTATAGATTATACTCACACATCCACATCAATGTTAGCTGGCTCCATTCCAACTAGTGATGTGTCGTTCGCGAACGAGCCGATTCTTTGAAGTGAACGATATGAGCCCAAAGTGAAGGAGCCATAAAGAGCAGCTTTTTTTTTTTTCTCTGCTTCAGGGGGAAGCAGGAGATAAGGAGAAGAGTAAACACAAGTTCTGGGCAGGAGCTGACACTTAAAGCTATACACACATAGTGGTTCTTCCTTAGTTCAGTGGGCACAATTGAGTACCAGGGAATGATGTGCTAGGGTTAAGTTTTCTGACCTCGGCTGGCACATATGGTAATGTGTAGGAGGAGAGGGGCTCAGCTTGTTTGCTGATAACAATGATCATCTTCTCTAGGTATTAGTCAGGGTTCAGGACCACTACAGTAAAGACTTGACCAGTTGTTGGGTAATAGCATTTTAGACCAAACATATGTAAAGAAGTGTATACAGCTTCAATCATTGTATAGAGTTAGTAATAGAAGTCAGTACTTAGTGTCCAGTGTGTGCACAGAACAGATGACCCCTGACATGTTCATTTAACCCTGTAAGGTTTTTTTTCTGGCATAAAAAAGAGAAAATCATTGATAAGCCATGTCTCCATTCCTTCAATGTTTAGTGGACGCTAGTGTGTGTGTGTGTCTGTGTGTTATTTTTTTTTTGTGACCACAATTGATATTTTTTTACTAGTTTGGTGACTACATACAACATATTCATTAGCCTCTATATGCATGTGTCTGTGGCGTTGTGGTGTCACAATTCTCGCAGTTAAGACTTTTTTTCTATTTCTGTTAACAAATCCTGGTATTTTTAGATGTAAATAGATCTGACATCTGCACACAACCTCTATACATTTGTTTTATGTGCAATACTACCTCAATGACATTTATTGTCACTTAACTGTTAAAAAAGTTGGTATGTAACTAGTGTTGCATTGCCATATTGTGTTCCACTTGCTGGGATTTGTAGTGCTGTGCACCACCAGCAGAAGGTGGACCCATGCTATGTTAGCATTTAAACATTTCTGTTCCAGGTTGTATTGAAATAAACTGATTTTGCTATTCAGTATCCTATGCTTCCATATTTTGGTGTGCGTACAGTGTGTGTGTATGTGTGTCCTTTGTGTTCAGTATGTACAGTGTGTGTGTGTTGCACATATAGTGACAGGCAGCACAGTAATTGCAACTCGCCTTTATTTTCAGGAATTATAATCTTTTGTAGGAGCGACACATATCAGAGCGCTGACTAATGTAGAAAGGACATGTACAAAAAACACCACATAAAAGAGGAGCGAGGGCCCTGTCCAGAAGAGCTGACAATCTGAGGAAACAGAAACAATAATGCTAAAAACTGTTTTTACTGCTTCACTAGATACATACAAGGGTGTAGAATGAGGTTCCCAATGTACAGGGGAGGTTCTGTATCATCACAAGGTGTAGCAGAGGGGTTTTTTTTAAAAAAAAGAGCCGTTTTTTGAGCCGAAAGAGCCGATTCTTTTTGGTGAGCCGAGCCGAATGAGCCGGCTCATCAAAAAGAGCCGGACTGCCCATCACTAATTCCAACAGCTTTGCTATACACAATCACACTGCAGACAACCTGATATATAATGTATTCACACAGACCAATCAGATGCAGGGGGTGTGCCATGAACTTGTAAATCAGTCTAGCGGTTGAGCCTTATGAATGCTTACAGATGGGACACACTATTATCACACAAAATAGTTACTAAACAGTATTTCCTATCCTTGGTAATGTTAGTGTGAATTAATGCGCCATATCTGGCTGAATGTCTATTCATAGTGTGGAGATTGAGCGGTGTGAATGCTGACAGATGGGACACGCAATATTATCTCACAAAATACAGTGAACCTTGGATTACAAGCATAATTTGTTTCAGCAGTGTGCTCTTAAACCAAGTTACTCTTGGTAGTAGTAGTAGTAGTTTTATGTGGCCCCCATATAGCATTATGTGGGGGTGCATAATGCATAATCAGGCCACATAAAACTGTGGGGTGCATAATGCTAAATGGGGCTGTGTAAAGCTGAAAGTGATGAATAGTTGTATGAAGGCTGCATCCCCGGTATATGTATCCCCCCACCCCCCCACCCCAGGACCTCTGCCAGTGCTGCCTGCATGCAGACTCCAGCGTCCACAGTATGTGTATGCCCCGCGGCGCCCTCAATTTTAAAATACAATAATTTGCTTATTCATTTTTATTTATTTTTTTTTTCTTCAAGTAGATAACCTACCAACTTGGGGTGATGCGGACGTTATTATCGAGGGACACTTCTCTCTCCTTTTCCCGCATCCATGAAAATGTAGGACTATTGTCTTAATTATCTGAGCTGTCTTCTTTCAGGTGGCTGGGGAGGACCGCGTGGAGCATACCTCCTGCGTCTGGTGAGTATGATTGTGGGGTCTTCTGTCTTTGTTCGTCTTTTCTTTCTTCTCGTTGGCTTTCCTGCAATACATTTGTTCTCGCATATTGATTAAAATCTGCAAGAGAAAAGGCATTAAAAACTGCAACGTGTGTACGGGGCCTTAGAGGTCATCCCACATATATACATTAGGGCCTGTGCACATGGTGCAGTTATCGTGATTTTTTTTTCTGTTTTCTGTCTTGCAGATTTTAATAAATATGCAATGAAAAATGCATCTGAGCAAAGTCTATGGGAATCCTGAAGTGCTGTGCACACGTTGCAAATTTTCTTTGGTGCAGATATTTTCTGCACCAAAATCTGCACAAAGAATGAACACGTCAATTGTTTCAGCATTTTTTCCAGCATTTTTCCTTATCTCCATTCTATTAAAAAAAAAAATGCATGAACGCTGCCTTTAGCTGCAGGGATTCTCCTGCCAAAACATGCAGTTTTATGTGCAGAAAAAAAATCTGCAGCGTGTGCACATAACCTTAAAGTATGTGCCCACGATCAGGACCCGCTGCGTCCTGAACGCGGCGAGTCTCCTCCGCCTGATCGTGGGCACAGGCCGCTGCAGTCTCTGGTTTGTCTTTTCTCTAGGAAGAACGCTTGCGACTCTGCCGCAGAGAATTGATATGCAGCAGCTCAATAAGCCACACCGCAGGTCAGTTTTCGCTGCAGGCCGCACATTTACAGTGGACACGAATTTCTAGAAATCCATCCACTGTGATTGTAGTAATAATCTTTATTTCTATAGCGCCAACATATTCTGCAGCGCTTTATAATTCAGGAGGTTCATATACAAACAAGTAACAGTTATAGAAAATCCAATAATTGGAGAGAAAAAAGAAACCACCCTGCTCATGAGAGCTTACAATCTACAATGAGATGGGGGGGGCAGGGGTCAAGGTACAAGTGCTGATTTACAATGACAATCCAACCATCTCAAGAAAAGGGGAGGATAGACAGAGGCTGCCTTTACCTGTCAGCCAGAGCCTTGAGATGCATTTGGGTCCAATGAGCTATAGTGATGGGAAAGTAAACCAGACATTAGCATCTTCTGACCTGTGGTGTCTAATGCAGTCAAAGAAAATAGCCTTACTCATCCTACATCAATAGATAAGAAATGTTTCTTAAAAGAGCCATTCATAGACTGTAATTTATGTGTCATGGGAGAGGTAGGCTGTCTGAGCTATAAAAATAGTCATCGTTGAAGATTAAACATCTATCCCTGTATAAATATGTGGTTATACCCAAACATGTGTGCAGTGCTGTTCTCTGTTATCAGCCAGTATCAGAGTAGAGCTTAGTGTGAGGCAGATGAAATCGCATAGAACATGAGTGACAATGCCAGGAGAGAAGATGGGGAGATATATATAGATAGATATGAGAGATATATATGTATGTATGTATGTATGTGTATGTATATATGTGTGTGTATATATAAATATATAATAATTATTATTATTTATATTTTTATTATATATATTTAATTATATTTATTATATATATATATATTTATTATTATACATAGAGTTATCACATAACTGTATAAGAGAAGAAAGAGACCGCCAAATAGCACGTATATTAATATAGCATACTCCCTATAATAGCATTGTTTATTGAGGGTCTGCAAAATGACACCTTCTGTATAAATAACAATTAGTGTGGAATGGATAACCATATTACTTGCATACCGGCATTCCGTGATGTGTGCTGGTGTGCAGTGAATCTGCCATCATTATTTAATTGTCTTTTTTTTCTCTAGGACTCTTCACCCACTTCCACCCCTCCTGAGCTGATGGTGCTGGACAGCCAGAAAAGAGGTAGGCGTCATAAAGAACTTGATTTTGTGCTGTAACATAAAATGTTCACTAACATTTTGATATTTATGGATTTCAGCTGCAGCCAGTGGGGACCCTGATCCCCCTCCCCAAAGGAGGAGGAGTTTATAATACAGGTAATGTCCTGCTCCCATATCTATCCACAAAATCTCCTAATTCTCCTCCATACTTAGTCACACACAGGGCCGCCATCAGGGCATTACTACTGGGACTCCTGTACTGGGCCCGGTGAGCAGCAGGCAGGAGGGGGGGGGTTGACAGCCCGGGCCCCTCCACTTTCATTCCTCTGCTCACCGGGCCCCAGGGGCAGGGGTCGGGACATTGCACTGGCAGATATATCGCGGTGCAGCCACCTGCAGTGGCACAGGGGCCCAAGCGGGAGGGGGCCCCTAGAGACCGAAAACGTGTTCATTTCCATTGCTGGCGGCAGCTTTAAACACTAACAGGAGAAGCAGGGGCCCGATCAGCTGAACGCATATGATTATGCTGAGCTGACAGGGGCCCCTTCCTCACCTGTTAGGGCCCTCTGTAGAAGCTGCCGACCGCGCAGAGGAAAGAGACTGTCTGAGGCAAAAAAAGAAGGCTCTGCCCACAGCTCCGTCTGCAGCAGAGAGGCCTCTACTGGAAACAAACATGGCTCCTGCCTCCCATGCTGTCCTCATCATGGCTGAGCTGCTCTCTCCCTCCTGCATTCAAATTACTCCAGGAGGACACAGCAGACGGACCCCAGGAGAAAAGGAGACTGCACCTCAGAGAAGATAGAAATGCATGCTCCAAACGGCATCCTGGGCACAATGTGCAATCATCTGCAGAGAGGGCGAGTCCATGTGTAATGTGTGGACATCTGTCTATCTATGATTCTATCTATGTATCCCTCTATCTATATATCTTTCTATCTATTCCTCTATCTATGATTCTATTGCTCTATCTATCCCTCTATTATCTATTTATTTATCTATCAATACATACATCCATATGTTTGTATATGTGTCATATTATGTATTTGTATGCATGTGTGTGATGCCTGTATATTTATCTGTATACATTCTTGTATTCACTTATATGTTCATGTTATTTCAGCTCCATTACAAGTGTGAGAATGGCCGGATGTGTGTTGTGGTCGCATGTGAACATATAGGTGAATACATTCATATGCAGAAGCCTCATAGTCACATTTCTATTGATGTAGTGTGAGTATATTATATACTCACCTACCGCCGCTCTTCTCCTCTTCTAAGTGCAGTCACCGCTCTCCAGTATCTCTGGTCACACTATACTCTGAGTCGGAAGTCTCTTTTAGGCCCTGTGCGCATACTACAGCTAGTCAGGAATATAATCTTCCGTCCGCAGGCGCAGAAGGCAGGCAGCGTCACGGCGCGGCGGAGGATTCAAGGCGGCAGGCGGCGAGTGACCTGGCCTGGCGGCTACACAGTAAGTTAAGGCCCAGAGGCCGTGGGGTGTGTTTGGCGGGCGGCTCCTCGGTGTTTAGAGCAGGTGTGTGTTAGGGCAGGGGGCACCCAACATTATCCGATACAAAGGCCTCACTGGTGCTGTATTTTCCTAAGGAGATTCTTTGCTATTAGCCAGGCTGTGATAAAGAATCTCCTTAGGAAAATACAGAACCTGCTAGGCCTTTGTATCGGAGACTGTTTGCTGCCCCGTGCCCTAATAGCCAGGCTGTAATAAAGAATCTCCTAAGGCTGCGTGCCCACCATCAGTGTTAGCAGTGTTTTTGACGCAGCATGCTTCAGCTGCATCCAAATCCTGTGGCCACTGTGCGTGTACGGCCTGCAGCAATAACTGACCTGCGGTGCGACTTTCCTGTTTAGTCGCATGCGTCCTCCATAGGGAGAACACAAGCAGGAGACTGCAGCACACCGAACCCTGATCATGGGCACGAGCAACTGCGTTCTCCTGTGGAGGAGACTTGTGGCCCCACAGGTCAGGATGCGCAGCGTCCAGAATGCAGCAGGGCCTGATCGTGGGCACATATCCTTAGGAAAATACAGTACCAGCAAGGCCTTTATATCAGAGAATGTTGGGTGCCTCCTGCCCTAATAGCCAGGCTTTGATACTGAATCGCCTTAGTAAAATATAGCAGTCCAACAAGGCCTTTGTATTAGACTGATACAAAAAGGCCTTGCTGGACTATATTTTCCTAAGGGTATGTGCCCACGATCAGGCCCTGCTGCATTCTGGACGCTGCGCATCCTGACCCTGTGGGGCCACAAGTCTCCTCCACAGGAGAACGCAGCTGTTCGTGCCCACGATCAGGGTTCGGTGCGCTGCGGTCTCCTGCTTGTGTTCTCCTTATGCGACTCCACAGCAAATAATTGACATTCTGTGGCCTCGGAAAGCCGCACCTCAGGTCAGTGTTTGCTGCGGGCTGTGCATGCACAGTGGGCACAGGATTTCTACCAATACCATCCACTGTGCTCGTACTGTACATTGCAGCATTTTGCACACAGCTGAAGCATACTACATCCAAAACGCTGCTAACACTGATGGTGGGCACGCAGCCTAAGGAGATTCTTTATTACAGCCTAGCTATTAGGGCAGGGGGCACAAAAACAGTCTCAGACACATAGTAAAATACAGCACCAGCAAGGCCTATGTGTCTGAGACTGTTTTCTTTGTCGCTCCATTGGGAGACCCAGACAATTGGGTGTATAGCTTCTGCCTCTGGAGGCCACACAAAGTATTACACTTTAAAAAGTGTAACCCCTCTCCTCTGCCTATACACCCTCCCGTGGATCACGGGCTCCTCAGTTTTTATGCTTTGTGTGGAAGGAGGCACACATCCACTCATGCATTCTCATACTTAGTTATGTCGGTTGGAAGAAAAGAGGGCCCCCGCGGGGCCCCCGGCATGTTCCCTTCTCACCCCACTATGTCGGCGGTGTTGTTAAGGTTGAAGTACCCATTGCGGGTACAGAGGCTGGAGCCACATGCCGTCTCCTTCACCATCCCTTATGCGGCTCTGGGAGAAGTGGGATCCTGAGCGGTCATCCATTTGCTGGGACCGTGCTCCATCCGCAGCCCCTGAGGGAATCTGCCGGACCGGAGCCTCTTCAACCTCAGGGACCGGGCCCTGCATCTTAAAGGTACTCCGTGTCCCCATAGGGGACTGTGCAGGGAGCGCACCTTCTTCCCGGAAGCCGCGGCAGTTGCTGAATTGAGGAGGCCGGTGGACTTCCGCGCCGACCGTGCCTGCTTGTCGGGCACAGCCTCAAATTTAGTCCCCGGCTTCACCGCGGCCTAGTCGCGAAAATTCCGCCCCCGGGCCTGCCTGTCAGGGGTAAGGGCGGGATTACCGACATGACGTCGGATGTGAGGGCTGGAGCATCCTGCATGTCTTCCTCCCCCCTCACTGACCACTGTGGGGACCCCAGATTCCCGCTCTTTGCTGGCGCCGCCCACGGCCCCACTCCTCCCCTGAGAGCTCCGGCAGCCATTTTCTGGCATTCTGCCGGTGGAGGCTTCTCAGTGAACAGCTCTGCAGCTCCGGGGGATCCACGGCAGGGAATCTGGAGGACACACTCCGCTCGTTAGCGGTCGGTAACCCACACCGGTCACCCGGTGCTGGTCCCCCTAGGGTGCCGGAATAGATACATATATATATATATAATAGATATATATATATCTGTTCGGTCAGGCTGTATACCCCTGTCCCATATACCCTCAGTGGTCACTCTCCTAGGAGACAACAGCATGTCGTCCACAAGGAGCAAAGCTGCTAAGGCACAGGTTTTTTTCGCGGCCTGTACCTCTTGTGGGGCTATGTTACCTGTGGGTTCCACCTACCCTCACTGTGAGCAATGCTCGACTCCTGCCTCGCTTGCTCAGTCGGAGCCTTGGGCACTGGTGGGCCCCTCGGCTCATGTAGACCCCCCTGCTCCCCCTGAGCAGGCTGCAGGGACAGAGTTGGCCTCTTTTGCTGAGAAACTCTCTGTCTCTTTCTCAATCCATTGCTCTGTCTATGGACAAATGGTCTTCTAAGCTACTTGAGGCTTTGCAGTCCAGACCGGACCTTCCACAGGCCCCGGCCCCTGTTGGCTCGTCTCCCCCAGGCCCCTCTCGGTCCGCAACGCAGCGCGCTCCCAGGTTGGCCCCTCGGTCTCAGGCGGAGGACTCCTGCCCGGACCGCAGTCCTAGACCGGCTAAGCGGTCTCTCTGGGACTCTTCCCCGACTTCCTCTCGCTGCTCGGGATCCCAGCTTGAGGACTCTCTGGAAGACGAGGCGGACGTGGCAGCTCAGGGCTCTGACCCTGACGTCGCCCTTAACCTTGATACACCTGAGGGGGACGCCTTAGTAAATGATCTTATCTCGTCCATCAACCAGGTGTTGGATCTCTCTCCCCCGCCTCCTCCTGTAGAGGAGTCGGCGTCTCAGCAGGAGAAACACCAGTTTCGGTTCCCCAAACGTACGCGCAATACGTTTTTTGATCATTCTAACTTCAGGGATGCTGTCCAGAAGCCCAGAGCGGTCCCGGACAAGCGCTTTGCTAAACGTCTCACTGACACGCGTTACCCCTTTCCATCTGAAGTCGTTAAGGGTTGGGCTCACTGTCCCAAGGTGGATCCTCCAGTCTCCAGATTGGCGGCTAGGTCCGTGGTGTCTGTTGCAGATGGCTCATCCCTGAAGGATGCCACAGACAGACAGACAGAGCTCCTGGTGAAGTCCATCTATGAGGCCACGGGCGCGTCTTTCGCCCCGGCCTTTGCAGCCGTGTGGGCACTCCAAGCAATCTCGGCTTGTCTGACTGAGATTAATGCTGTCACACGGAATTCTGCTCCGCAAGTTGCGTCTTTGACCTCTCAGGCGTCAGCCTTTTCGTCCTACGCCATGAACGCCGTCCTGGACTCCACTAGCCGTACGGCGGTAGCATCTGCTAACTCCGTGGCAGTCCGCAGGGCCATGTGGCTGCGCGAATGGAAAGCAGACTCGGCTTCCAAGAGGTTCTTAACCGGTTTGCCTTTTTCTGGCGACCGCTTGTTTGGCGAACGGTTGGATGAGATTATTAAGGAATCCAAGGGAAAGGATTCCTCCTTACCCCAGGCCAAACCTAAGAGACCTCAACAGAGAAAAATCCAATCGAGGTTTCGGTCCTTTCGTCCCTCCGCCAAGTCCCAATCCTCTTCGTCCAACAGGCCGGAGAAAGGCCAGAGGAACTCCTATGCATGGCGGTCCAAGTCACGCCCGCAAAAGGCCGCAGGAGGCACTGCCTCCAAGACGGCCTCCTCATGACTCTCGGCCTCCCCTAGCCGCATCCTCGGTCGGTGGCAGGCTCTCCCGCTTTGGCGACGCCTGGTGGCCACATGTTCAAGACCGATGGGTGAGAGACATTCTGTCTCATGGTTACAGGATAGAGTTCAGCTCTCGTCCTGCGGCTCGTTTCTTCAGAACCTCTCCGCCCCCCTCTCAGGCCGACGCACTTTTTCAGGCAGTGGACGCTCTAAAGATAGAAGGATTTGTGATCCCCGTTCCCCTTCAGGAACGTGGTCGCGGATTTTACTCCAACTTGTTCGTGGTGCCAAAAAAGGACGGGTCATTCCGTCCCGTTCTGGACCTCAAGCTACTCAACAGACATGTGAGAACCAGACGGTTTCGGATGGAATCTCTCCGCTCGGTCATCGCCTCGATGTCACAAGGAGACTTCCTAGCATCGATCGACATCAAGGATGCTTATCTCCATGTACCGATCGCACCCGAACATCAACGTTTCCTGCGTTTCGCCATCGGGGACGAACACTTTCAGTTCGTGGCATTGCCTTTCGGCTTGGCGACAGCCCCACGGGTTTTCACCAAAGTCATGGCATCCGTCGTGGCGGTCCTGCACTCTCAGGGCCACTCGGTGATCCCCTACTTGGACGATCTCCTAGTCAGGGCCCCGTCTCGGGTGGCGTGTCAACAAAGTCTATCCGTCGCTCTGGCGACTCTCCAGCAGTTCGGGTGGATCATCAACTTCCCGAAATCCAAGTTGACACCGACCCAATCACTGACGTACCTTGGGATAGAGTTTCATACCCAGCAAGCGTTAGTCAAGCTTCCGAGCGACAAACAGCTTTTTCTGCAGGCAGGGGTGCAATCACTTCTTCGGAGTCAGTCACACCCCTTAAGGCGCCTCATGCACTTCCTGGGGCAGATGGTGGCAGCTATAGAGGCAGTCCCGTTCGCGCAATTCCATCTTCGGCCACTCCAATGGGACATTTTCCGCAAATGGGACAAGAGTGCGGCTTCCCTCGACAAGAACGTCTCTCTTTCCCTTGCAACCAAGACGTCACTTCAGTGGTGGCTCCTACCCAATTCTCTGTCGCGGGGAAAATCCTTCCTACCCCCAACCTGGGCTGTGGTCACCACGGACGCGAGCCTGTCAGGTTGGGGAGCGGTTTTTCTCCACCACAGGGCTCAGGGAACCTGGACTCCGATAGAGTCATCCCTTCAGATCAATATCCTGGAGATAAGGGCAGTATATCTAGCCCTATTGGCTTTTCATCGGTGGCTGGAGGGCAGGCAGATCCGTATCCAGTCGGACAACGCCACTGCCGTCGCCTACATCAACCACCAAGGCGGCACTCGCAGTCGTCTAGCCTTCCAGGAAGTCCGACGGATTCTGCAGTGGGTGGAAGCCACAGCCTCCACCATCTCCGCAGTTCACATCCCGGGCGTAGAAAACTGGGAAGCAGATTTTCTCAGTCGTCAGGGCATGGACGCGGGGGAATGGTCTCTGCACCCAGACGTGTTTCGAGAGATCTGTCGCCGCTGGGGAACGCCGGACGTCGATCTCATGGCATCACGGCACAACAACAAGGTCCCGGCATTCATGGCACGGTCTCAGGATCAGAGAGCTCTGGCGGCGGACGCGTTAGTCCAGGATTGGTCGCAGTTTCGACTGCCTTATGTGTTTCCCCCTCTGGCGATGCTGCCCAGAGTACTACGCAAGATCAGGTCCGACTGCCGTCGCGCCATTCTCGTCGCTCCAGACTGGCCGAGGTGGTCGTGGTATCCGGATCTGTGGCATCTCACGGTGGGTCAACCGTCGGCGCTTCCAGACCGCCCAGACTTGCTGTCACAAGGCCCGTTTTTCCATCTGAATTCTGTGGCCCTCAACCTGACTGTGTGGCCATTGAGTCCTGGCTCCTAGCGTCTTCAGGGTTATCTCAGGATGTCATTGCCACCATGAGACAGGCCAGGAAGCCAACGTCCGCCAAGATCTATTACAGGTCTTGGCAAATCTTCCTATCCTGGTGCGCTAATAACGGTTTTCCTCCATGGCCGTTTGCCTTACCCACTTTTCTTGCATTCCTTCAATCTGGAATGGACAAGGGTTTGTCCCTCGGCTCTCTCAAGGGCCAATTATCGGCGCTCTCCGTGTTTTTTCAAAAGCGTCTAGCCAGGCTTCCGCAGGTCCGCACGTTCCTGCAGGGAGTTTGCCACATGGTCCCACCTTACAAACGTCCGCTGGAACCCTGGGATCTTAACAGGGTTCTAACGGCTCTTGAAAAACCACCTTTCGAGCCGCTGCGGGATGTCTCTCTATCACGTCTTTCGCAGAAGGTGGCCTTCCTAGTGGCAGTTACATCACTTCGGAGAGTGTCTGAGCTCGCAGCGCTGTCATGCAAAGCCCCCTTCCTGGTGTTTCACCAGGATAAGGTGGTTCTGCGTCCTGTCCCGGAATTTCTCCCTAAGGTGGTATCCCCTTTTCATCTCAATCAGGATATCTCCTTGCCTTCATTTTGCCCTAATCCAATTCACCAGTGTGAAAAGGATTTGCACTCTTTGGATCTTGTGAGAGCACTACGGTTCTACGTGTCTCGCACGGCGCCCCTGCGTCGTTCAGATGCGCTCTTTGTCCTTGTCGCTGGCCAGCGTAAGGGCTCTCAGGCTTCCAAGTCAACCTTGGCTCGGTGGATCAAGGAACCGATTCTCGAGGCCTACCGTTCTTCCGGGCTTCCGCTCCCTTCAGGGCTGAAAGCCCATTCTACCAGAGCCGTGGGTGCGTCCTGGGCATTGCGGCACCGGGCGACGGCTCAGCAGGTGTGCCAGGCAGCTACGTGGTCTAGTCTGCACACTTTCACAAAACACTATCAAGTGCATACCTATGCGTCGGCAGACGCCAGTCTAGGTAGGCGAGTCCTTCAGGCGGCGGTTGCCCACCTGTAAGAGGGGGCCGTTTTTCGGCTCTTTTTTATCGAGGTATTCTTTTACCCACCCAGGGACTGCTCTTGGACGTCCCAATTGTCTGGGTCTCCCAATGGAGCGACAAAGAAAAAGGGAATTTTGTTTACTTACCGTAAATTCCTTTTCTTCTAGCTCCTATTGGGAGACCCAGCACCCGCCCCTGTACCCTTCGGGCTGGTTGTCCTTTTGTGTACACATGTTGTTCATGTTGAATTGTTCTTTTGGTTCATGGTCTTCAGTTCTCCGAACATCCTTCGGATTGAATTTACCCTAGACCAATTTATAAGTTTCTCCTTCCTGCTTTTGCACCAAAACTGAGGAGCCCGTGATCCACGGGAGGGTGTATAGGCAGAGGGGAGGGGTTACACTTTTTAAAGTGTAATACTTTGTGTGGCCTCCGGAGGCAGAAGCTATACACCCAATTGTCTGGGTCTCCCAATAGGAGCTAGAAGAAAAGGAATTTACGGTAAGTAAACAAAATTCCCTTTTTTGTGCCCCCTGCCCTAATAGCTAGGCTGTAATAAAGAATCTCCTTAGGCTGCGTGCCCACCATCAGTGTTAGCAGCGTTTTGGATGTAGTATGCTTCAGCTGTGTGCAAAATGCTGCAATGTACAAGCACAGTGGATGGTATTGGTAGAAATCCTGTGCCCACTGTGCATGCACGGCCCGCAGCAAACACTGACCTGCGGTGCGGCTTTCCGAGGCCACAGAATGTCAATTATTTGCTGTGGAGTCGCATAAGGAGAACACAAGCAGGAGGAGACTTGTGGCCCCGCAGGTCAGAATGCCCATCCGTTACAGATGGAAGATAAATAGAAATCTGTTAACGTATCTTTCCTCCATAGACTCCCATTTGAAAAAAAACGGATTTTGCAGAAATCATTTTTCCCAGCAGATGATTACAGGACATGTGGACTCAGCCTAATTCTGCCTTATGTGGCATTTCTTGTTCACAACCCCCCTCAGCTCTCATAAAGAACAACCATCAGTATAAATCTCAGCTTAAAACGCCATGCATGGCCGGGCACCGATCTCCTGACCTGCGCCTCATCCTCGTATATGCTATGAAGCTGCTGAGGTTAGGAGACCCATGGCCAGACCATGCACTGTCCAGGTGTAGACCAGTTTTCACCGACTGCTGAATGAGCCTTAGGGTATGTGCGCACGTTGCTTTTTACCTGCTTTTTTGCTGCTTTTTCTTCTGCGCTGTTTAATGCCAAAATGGATGTGTTCTTCTATTCAAGCAAAGTCTATGGGAATTTGGGTTTCTTGTTCACACTATGTTGTTCAAAATGCTGCCTTTTTGTGGCAGAACTTTGGTCAAAAACTCAGCTTTGCAGTGCAAAACCCAAATGGCAAAAACAATTGACATGTTGCTTCTTTGAAAAGCTGAGTTTTTGACCAAAGTTCTGCCTCAAAAAGGCAGCATTTTGAACAACATAGTGTGAACAAGAAACCCAAATTCCCATAGACTTTGCTTGAATAGAAGAACACATCCATTTTGGCATTAAACAGCGCAGAAGAAAAAGCAGCAAAAAAGCAGGTAAAAAGCAACGTGCGCACATACCCTTAAAGTGAATCTGTCAGCGGGTTTTTTTTTCTCCCCTATCTGAGAGCAGCATAATGTAGAGACAGAGACCCTGATTCCAGCGATTTCACTTACTGAGCTGTTTGCTGTCATTGTGATAAAATCAATGTTTTCACTGCTGCAGATCTAGCAGTTATACAGAGCTCATGAATATGCTGGACTACCTGTAGCATGCCAAGTAGTCCTGTAATAATCTCCTGCTGATGAACCTGTGATATCAAAACTACACTGAGCAGCTCAATAAGTGACAATCGCTGGAATCAGGATCTCTTCCCCTACATTATGCTTCACTTAGATTAGGTGTTAAAAACCTGGTGACAGATTCCCTTTAAAGGGGTTGTCAGGTCTAAATCCACAAGTCTGCATTATCAGAATTTGGTTTCAATTAGTTTAAAAACCTGTATGACACATTCCCTTTTAAAGAAAAAAAAACAGATATACCAAAAATATATATATACCAAAGAAGTTAGTTTTAAAAAGAAAAAAAAAAGTTAGAATAGAGTAGGGCCCTGCCAAAAGAGTCTACCTTGTCGTGGAGGTAGGCTTACAAAAATCGTTTGGCCAAAACTAAATCTGATGGCAGCGTGTGTGATACGGTGTTCAGTGTAAAGGGTTAATGTGTGATTGAGGTTGTAGTGCAGAAGTGAATTTTTTCCAAGAGTGGCAGTGAGACTATGGAAGATTTGTGGGGTGCAGGCGGAGCAGGGGTGAAGGCGGAGCTGGGGTGGAGCCTCAAGGGGGCCCTGAAATTTTGCCAGTATGGGGCCCTGAAATTTCTAGTGGCAACCCTGATCACACATCTTTCTATAGGTCTGAGGATATAAACTCTTTTTTTTATGTGCTTTAATATCTTAAAGATGCCCTGGAGGCCCGGGACAAGATGATGGAACAGTAAGTAAATGCACAAAGCTACATTAAGAATAATTTTACATGGGATCATCTGTCAGGCTTTCACCCACCTGACAAATCATCCCATGCAGTTGGTCGCAAATTGTGGCTGTGTAATTACACAGTGACCATTAACAATAGTGAATTGGGGGTGGGACCTTTGTAGCTTCAGTTAGTTGGCTTGTGTAAAGATGCCTTTATAGTATACAGCATTGTGCAATATTTTTTAATTTATTTTTTTTCTCCCCACAGAATGCAAGGTGCAAGTACCGTATGTTACGGTCCACTGGAATGATGATGCTAAAATGTTTTTGTTTGGTTTTTTTTAAACATTAAAATTTTATTGAAATATAAAGTTTGTTTTCTATAATAAAAAAAAATGTCAAACGGTTTCAAAATTTTGTCTTGTTAGTTTTAGTACGAGGGGCTGCTGATAAGTCTTTGGCTTTACCCAGAAAGAAATGAAATAGGATGATGAAACTTTACATTTATTCCACATACTCTCCACTGATGACAACACACTTCTTACATCGGTATTCCTGGTTCTGTAAGCCTAGCAAAAATAAAGATTCCAGTTGTGCCTCATACCAGGCATCCGTAGCAGCCATAGCATCAGAAATGGTGTTAAATTTAGTACCTTGATGTGTTTCTTCAGCTTTAGAAACAGATGATAGTTGGAGGGAGCTAGATTTGGTGAATAAGGTGGGTGGTCAACCAACTGGAAGCCCAGCTCAGCCAGTTTTGCCGTGGTCGCTTGTGCAGTGTGAGCAGAGGCGTTGTCTTACAGGAACAAGATTCCTTTGGACAGCTTGTCGCGCCTTTTGGCCTTCAGTCCTGCTTTCAATTGGTTGAAAAGTTCAATGTAATACCTCATATTAATGGTGGAACCTTTTTGAAGGTAGTCCACTAGCAGCACGCCCTCCTTATCCCAGAACACAGACGCCATCACCTTAGTACAAAAAGAGAGACAGTGCTGCACAGCTATGATTATGAAGGGAATAAGTCAGAAGGTGAGGGTGCAAGGCCTACCAAGTCAATTGCATATAGAGAAAAAGAAGTAGGCAAGAAGCACTCAGCTCACCAAATAGCTACTAATACATTTTGTGTTATTTTTTGTAAGTATATCAGTGCAAACACCATAAAAACATTTAAAAAGCAGGACACTCTATTATTGGGTCCATGGGATGAGTGTCCTGCTTTATAAATGTTTTTATGGTGTTTGCACTGATATACTTACAAAAAATAACACTATGTATTAGTAGCTATTTGGTGAGCTGAGTGCTTCTTGCCTACTTCTTTTTCTCTATATGTCATCACCTTAGTGGCTGAATTTTGCCCCCCTGAACTTCTTTGGATGAGGAGAACCACTATGCCTCTGCTCTTTTGACTGCTCCTTGTTTTCAGGGTCATACAAATAAATCCAGGTCTCATCCATAGTGACCAGTCGATCATGGAAGTTCTTATCAGTCCTGAAACGCTGACATATGGACCAGGAAGTTTTCACTCGCATGCTACTCTGTTGTCAAACATTTGGGGACCCACTTTGCAGATGGCTTCCTCATGTCCAAATGTTCATGGATAATGACACACACACACACACACACAAACACACACACACACACACACACACACAATATTCATAATGTCTGTTATTGCTTTATCTGAAATTCGTGGATTCTCCAGTATGAGGTTGTGCACAGCATCGATGATCTCCGGAACAACAACCACTCTGGCGTCCAGGACGTTCCTCACCGTTGCTGCTGAAGTGACCCCTTTTATATTTGGCAATCTAGTTCTTAACTGTGGAATATGAAGGGCACTGATGCCCCAAAATCTGCGACATATCACCGTGAATATCCTCCATGGACTTTCCTTGCAGAAAGAAGAATTTGATCACTCCTCTGCTCTCAATTGCTGTGACTATCACCTTAGACGCCGCCATTTTGGTTTCTCGTGTGCATAGAACTCATGCCATAAGCTACATACACAAAATTTTGGGGATAAGATGCTCAGGGGGTACAGGGGATGGGAAAAAAGATCGCCACGCCCACCAATGAAGTTGTCACCCCTACAAACCAAGTCCTTCTAGCTACTGGGATTTCCCCATCTGTTGTGCAGCCCTCCTCTCACCATGTTTCCCTCCATCCTTGGCCAACAAATCCTGTCATCGTGTATCCTTCCATCATTGTACAGCTAATTTTGTCACTGTATCACTCTATTCCTGTATAACACCTGTCATGTGTATTCCTCTAACCCTGTAGAACACCACCTGTCACTGTGTATCCCTCTATCCCTGTAAAACACCACCTGTCACCGTGTATAACTCTATCCCCATATAACACCACCTATCATCGTGTTTCCGTTCATCCTTGTACAGCTCCTCCTGATACCGTGTATCTCTTTCCCTGTATAACACCTCCTGTCACCATGTATCCCTGCGTCACTTATCCTGTTACCATTTATCCCTCTATCCCTGTAAAACACCTCCTGTCACCATGTATCCCTGTGTCACATCTGTTAAAGTGTATCCCTCCATCCCTGTACAGCACTTCCTGTCGTGTATCTTCCCATCATTGTACAGCTCCTCCTGTCACTATGTATCCTTCTATTCCTGTATAACACCTGTCATCCCTCCATCGCTTCTCCTGTCACCATGTATCCCTCCATGCCTGTACACCTGTCATCATGTATCCTTTTATCCTTGTGCAGCTCCTGTTACCATGTATCTCTCTCCCTGTATAATACCTGTCATCGTGCATCCCTCTATCCCTGTATAACACCTCCTATCACTGTGTTTCCTTCTATCCCTGTATATCACCTCCTGTGACCGTGTATCCCTCCATCCCTGTACAACACCTCCTGTGTATCTTTACATTAGCAAGTTTCCAGTGTCTTCTCTGAAAGTACACAGTAGTTTTCTAAATCTGGCTATCAGAACGTTACTTAATGAAGGACATGAGCCAGTTTCCCAGTCTTTTCCCTGAACTTACCCAGTAGTTCTCCTAATCTGGCTAACAGAAGAGGACTTACCGAAGCGTTAGCCCGTTTTCCAGTCTCATCTCCGCCATTCCGATGTGTATCTCCAAATCGGGCTATCAGAACATACCTTACATGAAGATTCCCGAAGTGTATTTCATAATCTGGCTAACTACGTTATGTACAGAAGTACATTAACCAGTTGCAAGGTCACTTGTCTGATTGTAGAAAGTGTATCAAGGACACAGACTTGATCGCCCGGAACTGTTTTCGTGCACGCACCGCGGTCTAGGTCCCCCCGATAGGGCGTAAAAGTCTGACCACCGCAAAAATCTTGCGCCTGAAAAACAATCAAATTTACGTTTTGATAACGTAAATCACCTAATAAGCGTAAAAACGGGTGCTGCGATGAACGGGAGCGTAACCGCACTCATGTTTTTTTACGTGTTTCCAGAAAACCAACTGACGCCACATTACTGAGAGACAAGCGTATCCAATTTAACAGTCTTCCACCTATAC
>NC_134354.1:441843778-441913778 GCF_048569485.1 Anomaloglossus baeobatrachus | reverse complement strand
AGGTGCGCACCTCCCCATCGTGCTACATCCCCCATGCTGCGCACTCCCCATCGTGCTACATCCCCCATGCTGCGCACTCCCCATCGTGCTAAATCCCCCATGCTGCGCACTCCCCATCGTGCTACATCCCCCATGCTGCGCACTCACCATTGTGCTACATTCCCCATGCCGTGCACCCCCCATCGTGCTAAAACTCCCCTATCGTGCTACATCCCCCATGCTGCGCACCCGCCATCGTGCTCCATCCCCCATGCTGCGCACTCCCCCCCATGCTGCGCACTCCCCATCGTGCATGTGTGTGTTGTGCGGTATGTGCGTATATTTATGTATGCCGCGGTGTTTGTGTGTTTGGTGTTGTGTGTGTGCAGCGTTGTCTGTGTGTGTGGGTGTCTGTGTATGGCGGTGTTTGTGGTTCCCTGTGTGTGTGTGTGTGTGTGTGTGTGTTGGGGGGAGGTGCGCACCTCCTCATCGTGCTACATCCCCCATGCTGCGCACTCCCCATCGTGCTACATCCCCCATGCTGCGCACTCCCCATCGTGCTACATCCCCCATGCTGCGCACTCCCCATCGTGCTACATCCCCCATGCTGCGCACCCCCCCATCGTGCTACATCCCCCATCGTGCTACATCCCCCATGCTGCGCACTCCCCATCGTGCTACATCCCCCATGCTGCGCACTCCCCATCGTGCTACATCCCCCATGCTGCGCACCTCCCCATCGTGCTACATCCCCCATGCTGCACACTCCCCATCGTGCTACATCCCCCATGCTGCGCACTCCCCATCGTGCTACATCCCTCATGCTGCGCACTCCCCATCGTGCTACATCCCCCATGCTGCGCACTCCCCATCGTGCTACATCCCCCATGCTGTGCACTCCCCATCGTGCTACATCCCCCATGCTGCGCACCCCCCATCGTGCTACATTCCCCATGCTGCGCACCCCCCATCGTGCTACATCCCCCATCGTGCTACATCCCCCATCGTGCTACATCCCCCATGCTGCGCACCCCCCATCGTGCTACATCCCCCATCGTGCTACATCCCCCATGCTGCGCACCCCCCATCGTGCTACATCCCCCATGCTGCGCACTCCCCATCGTGCTACATCCCCCATGCTGCGCACCCCCCATCGTGCTACATCCCCCATCGTGCTACATCCCCCATCGTGCTACATCCCCCATGCTGCGCACCCCCCATCGTGCTACATCCCCCATCGTGCTACATCCCCCATGCTGCGCACCCCCCATCGTGCTACATCCCCCATGCTGCGCACTCCCCATCGTGCTACATCCCCCATGCTGCGCACCCCCCATCGTGCTACATCCCCCATCGTGCTACATCCCCCATCGTGCTACATCCCCCATGCTGCGCACTCCCCATCGTGCTACATCCCCCATCGTGCTACATCCCCCATCGTGCTACATCCCCCATGCTGCGCACTCCCCATCGTGCTACATCCCCCATGCTGCGCACCCCCCATCGTGCTACATCCCCCATCGTGCTACATCCCCCATCGTGCTACATCCCCCATGCTGCGCACTCCCTATCGTGCTACATCCCCCATGCTGCGCACTCCCCATCGTGCTACATCCCCCATGCTGCGCACCTCCCCATCGTGCTACATCCCCCATGCTGCACACTCCCCATCGTGCTACATCCCCCATGCTGCGCACTCCCCATCGTGCTACATCCCTCATGCTGCGCACTCCCCATTGTGCTACATCCCCCATGCTGCGCACTCCCCATCGTGCTACATCCCCCATGCTGTGCACTCCCCATCGTGCTACATCCCCCATGCTGCGCACCCCCCATCGTGCTACATCCCCCATGCTGCGCACCCCCCATCGTGCTACATCCCCCATCGTGCTACATCCCCCATCGTGCTACATCCCCCATGCTGCGCACCCCCCATCATGCTACATCCCCCATCGTGCTACATCCCCCATCGTGCTACATCCCCCATGCTGCGCACTCCCCATCGTGCTACATCCCCCATGCTGCGCACTCCCCATCGTGCTACATCCCCCATGCTGCGCACCCCCCATCGTGCTACATCCCCCATCGTGCTACATCCCCCATCGTGCTACATCCCCCATGCTGCGCACTCCCCATCGTGCTACATCCCCCATGCTGCGCACTCCCCATCGTGCTACATCCCCCATGCTGCGCACCTCCCCATCGTGCTACATACATGAATTTGAACCCCCATGGCCAATAAACAAAAAATCATCAAAATAGTGCAGGACTCCACCAGCAAGTACTGAATCCTGCACTACCAAATAGAGAAATGAAGAAAAAACATTTGAAATAAAAACGCGACCATGCGAACCCCATCAGGAGACATCTATCGAAATAAAATTCACCATTAAAGAAAAAACCAAGAGAGTTAAACCTTGAAGGGTGTACAGGAAGCAGCCGAAATGCAGACTTGATGTCCGATTTTGCCAGTAGGGCCCCCCTGACCAAATTGCCTAAGGAGCTCTACTGCCATATTAAACGACACATAACTAACTGAAGCTACTCCGGTATCCACCTCGTAATTGAGGGACCCACCTTTAGGATATGAAAGGTGATGGATTACCCTGAAAGAGCCAGCTTCTTTCCTAGGTACTATCCCTAATGGTGAAATACGAAAATTAACAAAAGGTAGTCCAGGGAAAGGCCCTGATAACCTACCTAACTGTAGCTCTTTTCTGATGTGTTTAACAACAAAAAACCCTCTGAGGGCTAACACATGGTAAAATCTTAACTAAAACACATCCTGAACCTGTAAAATAAGGAACAAAAAAACATGTTTAAAGCCCTTATATATTATTCTGGCTTTCTCCCTGTCTGGGTACCGCTTTAACCACGGGAGCATTTTTCCCAAGCTCAAAGGAGTCTGTGCTTTTGAGAAAAAACTCCCAAGGATTATAAACCTGTTGACCCACTGACCCACCCCATTTAAAACATCTGGATAAAAAGTGAGAACCAGCACAGGATGAGCACTCATGCCTGAACCTGAAATTATTAGGCCACTTACACGTCAATTCATTATTAGCAAAACATACTCCTTTTTTCAATTGTTGAGTAGGAGCCTGTTTTGCCAAAATACCCCTCTGTGGCAACAGCAAGTTCAGCCATAGCCCCACATCCTTCTCACCCCATCTCATCCTGGAATGTACTGACAACTTGTGCCGGAATGATTCATCGTACAGTTAGGTCCAGAAATATTTGGACAGTGACACAAGTTTTGTTATTTTAGCTGTTTACAAAAACATGTTCAGAAATACAATTATATATATATAATATGGGCTGAAAGTGCACACTCCCAGCTGCAATATGAGAGTTTTCACATCCAAATCGGAGAAAGGGTTTAGGAATCATAGCTCTGTAATGCATAGCCTCCTCTTTTTATAGGGACCAAAAGTAATTGGACAAGGGACTCTAAGGGTTGCAATTAACTCTGAAGGCATCTCCCTCGTTAACCTGTAATCAATGAAGTAGTTAAAAGGTCTGGGGTTGATTACAGGTGTGTGGTTTTGCATTTGGAAGCTGTTGCTGTGACCAGACAACATGCGGTCTAAGGAACTCTCAATTGAGGTGAAGCAGAACATCCTGAGGCTGAAAAAAAGAAAAAATCCATCAGAGAGATAGCAGACATGCTTGGAGTAGCAAAATCAACAGTCGGGTACATTCTGAGAAAAAAGGAATTGACTGGTGAGCTTGGGAACTCAAAAAGGCCTGGGCGTCCACAGATGACAACAGTGGTGGATGATCGCCGCATACTTTCTTTGGTGAAGAAGAACCCGTTCACAACATCAACTGAAGTCCAGAACACTCTCAGTGAAGTAGGTGTATCTGTCTGTAAGTCAACAGTAAAGAGAAGACTCCATGAAAATAAATACAAAGGGTTCACATCTAGATGCAAACCATTCATCAATTCCAAAAATAGACAGGCCAGAGTTAAATTTGCTGAAAAACACCTCATGAAGCCAGCTCACTTCTGGAAAAGTATTCTGTGGACAGATGAGACAAAGATCAACCTGTACCAGAATGATGGGAAGAAAAAAGTTTGGAGAAGAAAGGGAACGGCACATGATCCAAGGCACACCAGATCCTCTGTAAAACATGGTGGAGGCAACGTGATGGCATGGGCATGCATGGCTTTCAATGGCACTGGGTCACTTGTGTTTATTGATGACATAACAGCACACAAGAGTAGTCGGATGAATTCTAAAGTGTACCGGGATATACTTTCAGCCCAGATTCAGCCAAATGCCGCAAAGTTGATCGGACGGCGCTTCATAGTACAGATGGACAATGACCCCAAGCATACAGCCAAAGCTACCCAGGAGTTCATGAGTGCAAAAAAGTGGAACATTCTGCAATGGCCAAGTCAATCACCAGATCTTAACCCAATTGAGCATGCATTTCACTTGCTCAAATCCAGACTTAAGACGGAAAGACCCACAAACAAGCAAGACCTGAAGGCTGTGGCTGTAAAGGCCTGGCAAAGCATTAAGAAGGAGGAAACCCAGCGTTTGGTGATGTCCATGGGTTCCAGACTTAAGGCAGTGATTGCCTCCAAAGGATTCGCAACAAAATATTGAAAATAAAAATATTTTGTTTGGGCTTGGTTTATTTGTCCAATTACTTTTGACCTCCTAAAATGTGGAGTGTTTGTAAAGAAATGTGTACAATTCCTACAATTTCTATCAGATATTTTTGTTCAAACCTTCAAATTAAACATTACAATCTGCACTTGAATTCTGTTGTAGAGGTTTCATTTCAAATCCAATGTGGTGGCATGCAGAGCCCAACTCGCGAAAATTGTGTCACTGTCCAAATATTTCTGGACCTAACTGTATGTAAGTCAGATGAAAACCTAAAGGCGAAGCCTGACAAGTTAATGCTTCCTCAAAGCATGTTTGAGGGATGCCCTTAAAGCTACCCTCATGTGCATCAGGCTGTACATGTGTGTGTATGGTGTCTACCCTACTTCCCCCCTGCATGAACTCAGCGCACACGCTGTAAATGAACTCCCTAACACTGTCCCTATTACCTACTCCAGTGTTAGTACCGAGGGAATAGGATAGCTCACCAGTCTTGCAGGGACGATCACCAATCCTGTCAGTTGTCTCCAGCAGCTGAGGAGCGATGGCTGAGCCAACCGCAGCGGTAGGCCCTGAAGTTCATCCCGCCTCACCGCTCTCGGAGTCCTCCGAAGACCAGGCCTGTAGCGCCGCCGCTGCACTAGAGCTCTTTTGCAGCAGTGACGGCAAGCCACAGCCCATACCGAAGTCCTCACCCGCCGGCGGCCTGAAGAACCCATCTTCTTCTGGAGCGGCGGAAGCCAGACGTCCGACATCCTGGCCGGCGGTCACCTCGTGATGACGCGACAACCAGCTAGCCCGTGATGCATAATTCTCGCGATACCACTGGGATTGACCGCGAAGATCTCGCCCGACTGCCTCTTCCTTCACTGCAGGACTGGTCCAGCGATGCCGCCACCGACCTCTTCCAAGCGCCGCTACTCTTCGCTCCAGCCGACCTCCGACCCAATCTTCCTCCCGACGCCGGCGGTGAGTACACTTCTTTCCTTTACCTCGACCTCCGAGCACCGACCGAAACCTCCACCGGAGTCGCACCCGAACAAGGAACAGGTACTACGGACACCTCGCCCCGCTCCATACTGCCCGACACTTCAGCGGTACCATCCCAAGGCAGGCTCTCATCGCCGTCTTCCTTGCCAGCTCTCCTGAGCATTTGTTGCAGCAGTGACTTCATGACAAATCACTTGATCCTGTCAGCTGTGACTGACACAGCTGACTAAAACCCAGACATTTATACAAACTCCTTCTCACACAAAATTGACAATAACTAATCAATATTTCATAAACACCCGCGCAGTCAGCTTATTGGCTACATGCCAGCTGACTCACGTTACCAGGCAGAAAAATCCTTCTCATATTAACCAAAATAGGGTCGGCATCCATGTGAATGGCGTATGCTAGCCGTGTGTCGTGTGGAATGTCCGTGTGTGCGTGAGATACGTAAGTGACATGTCCGTGTGTGATGCACAATGTCGTTGATACATACCCGCAGACAGAGTCGCGCGATGAGAATGAACTCGGGTGAACTTCACCTGACTTCATTGTCATACCGCGGCTCTGTCTGTGTCGCGTCCTGATTAGCGGTCACCCGTGAAGGACTGACCGGTGACCACTAATCCCCTGAGTGACTGAAGTGAGCAGCGCGATTAGCGCTGCTGTCACTCAGGCTACCCGCGGCCAGCTGGATCCTCCACCCGAGACCGCAACTCACCTGTGACTTCATCGCTGTCAGTCGGGCGAGTTGCTGTCACAGTTGGAGGATCCAGCGGTGGCCGCGAGTAACCTGAGTGACAGCACAGCTGATCGCGCTTCTCACCTCAGTTGCTGTGTGGTGCTGGCAGGAGCGGCGGTGTTCTACTGCTGCTCCTGTCACCTTCATGTAGCAGAGCTGAGAGCGTCGCGGGACCTCCATGGATTACACCGGACATGGATGGGTTTTGGGGCTTAATAAAGTGGTGAACGAGGGTATTTGTTAGTGTTTATTATTGCAAATAAAGGATTTTTTCACTGTGTGTGTTTATTAACTTTAAATTACATGTTAATTATAGACGCCTGCAATGATTAATCTAGGACTTAGTGGCAGCTATGGGCTGCTGCCATTAACTCCTTATTACCCCGATTGCCAACGCATCAATTCTGGGCGGCTGCTTGATATTGTTAGGCTGGGGGGCTCCCCATAATGTGGGGCTCCCTATCCTGAGAATACCAGCCTTCAGCCGTTTTGCTTTATCTTGGCTGGTATAAAAATTGGGGGGGACCGCACACTGGCTGCTGTGATTGGTTGCAGTGAGACAGCTGTCACTCAACGTGGGGGCATGTCTCACTGCTACCAATCATAGGCGCCTGTGGGCGGGGAAAGCAGGGAATACTAGATTGATTAATGAGCGGCCGGCTTTTTCAAAATAGTAAAAGCCGCCGGAGTTTTTTTAACAGCCATGCAGCGCCGCGCCGGTGATCGGGGATCGGTGAGTATGACAGAGGGGGAGAGACTGACTGACAGACTGAGAGAGGGACAGACAGAGAGACCGACCAACGTACTGAGGGAGATTGACTGACATACACAGAAAAAAAAATGACCGACATCGCTAGAAAAAAGCACAAAACGTATACGGAGCATACGGAGATGCATCCGTGTCACGTACGTGTGCTCACGGACCCATAGACTTTCATTGGGTGCGTGTGTGCGTGTTCCGTGCAGAAAACGGCCATGTATCCATGTAATACGGATACACATACGTTTCACGCACACGGACACACGCACTGTACAGAATAACGCACGTGTAACTACAAACATTAAATAACATTGGAGCACGTGTGTCCGTGTCTCCGGTACATACGGAAACAGACCAAACATGCACGTGTTTCACGGACGTGTGAAGGGGGCCTGAAAGAGTTAATTCCAAGCTTCTGTTCATATCAGAACAGCTAAGGAAAAAGGTGCAGTATGAGCAGTGGGAGAAAGATCAGGCCCATACTCACACAATGTGGGGAGACAGGTATGCCATGGAGGGGAGGGTAGAAGGGGAGGTTTTTCTATGGTGTAAAAATACCCCACGCGTATCGCTACTACATGTGTGACTTCCTCAGGGGAGAAAAGACCTTTCTCACATCCTGAAGCTGGAAAAGCTGACCAACTGCTTTCCCTCATTGACTAACATTGGTCAGAGTGCAATGAGAGATTTTCTCGCATTGCACTCGTCCAATTCATACGCTCTTGTGAGCATATCCTTAGACACATTGTGGTGCTCAGAAGGGAGAGTATATTGGATTATATTGGGTATATTGGGTATTTGGATTTGTGAGTGCAGATTTTATTTTATTTATTTTTTCGGGCGAGCCATAGCACTTTTCCAGAGCCTTTGTGCTATGACTAATGTACCGCCCCACGCTCGGCTACCGCCGAGCCGCTCGGATCTGGGCTCGTTGGTGGGTGGCTTGAGCGCCTCCGGACCCGGGGTCACTTCGCTCTGAAAGGGTGCTGGCGCTACTTAGGGGGGTAGTAGGTAGGTGTACGGCCGGAGCCGTGTTTGAGTTCGTGACACCACCCACGGGATGTGGTGAAGGTGTAGACACCACCGCTGCAGTTACGGGGCACCCGGAGGAGATGGCCCTGGGACCCGTTGGGGAGAGTAGCTGGGCAGTGCAGGGCGGTGCGCGGCCGGATGGCACTGTTGTACTCACTGTTATTGACATACACAAGTCTCTGGTAAACAAAGTTGATGGTGGTCATTGCCCGCAGCCAGCTGCGTCTGGTCCCCCACCCGGTTCGGTGGTCTTTGCCTTTCTCCTGCACCGTGTAATGTATGTGTAAACTGCCTGCGCTTCAGCGACGGGAGTCCGCTCCCCGTCTTTGTATATGTCGGAGGAGCCCGTTTGCCTGCAGACGCTGGCCCGTGGGATCTATCTGCCTGTGCGGTGGCTTTCTATCCCCCTCGGTGGGCTGTTGTCTTTAGTCGGGACTTGGGTGGGGAAGGACCTAAAGTCCAGACCGCAGTCAGTTGATTAACTCAGTCCAGTGGCTTCTGGACCTCGTTTCACGGTCTGAGTACCCCCTGTGTACTCCGGTTTCCGAGTCGGTTCCCCGGGTCGATACCGGCGGGCCACTACCCTGTCCCGGTCCAACACGGTTCCCAGCTCCTGCAGGCTAGGCCACTGTCTGCCTCCTAGCCAAAGGTGCCCGGGCTCCAACCCTGGCACCTGTCAGACTCCTTCACTCCTCACTGCTGTCACCAATCTGCCTGTGTTTCCTGCCTAAGGCCCTCTGAACTCCTTGGTGGGTGTGGCCAACTGCCTGGCTCCGCCCCCTGGTGTGAGGGAGATGACTAGGGTTTATGGTTTGGCTGGTGTTACCTTGTGTGGGACCGGTGTTGTGCGGGGCGCTATCTGTGACTACCTGGCTAGTCCAGGGCGTCACAACTAACATGGCAGCCCCCTATATTTCCATTAGGCTGCAGTCACATTAGCGTATGGCAGCTGATGTGAGAGCATCGGATGCAATATGCTAATGACCCCCGGCTCAGGCTCTGATGCGAGCGTGAGCCGAGTGTCATGCGACTGTGATCTTACAATCGGGTCACAGCTGTGAAGCTGAGGGCTGGCACTGCAGACGAGATTGAGGGGTTAATTCCCCCATCTCCTCTATTGTCAGCCTATGCATATATCACACTGCACTGGGATAACATCGATGCTTCTCTCACACCCATTCATTTGTATGGGTGTGAGTGACACGGCTCTTGCAGACAATCACAGCATGCTGCTATTTTTTCCTCAGTCCATTTAGGGCTGAGGAAAATTCGCAGATCTGAGCTGCAGCATTGTCTAACATGGGGCCGAGTGCAATGCGAGATTTTCTCACATTGCAGTTGTGCGAGTCATACGCAAGTGTGACTCTGCCCTTAGGGTCTCCATCTACATCTCCGAAATTTGTGATTCAGGTGAAACCTCTGACGGATCCATTCACTAATAAGGCAGCAGAGTTACTCCAGAGTCCTTTTTGCCTCTGTTCAGCAGTGTCGGTCTTTTCTAAGGTGAATAAAACTGTTCTTGACCACACTTGTGTGATCGCCTAAAAAGACACGTAAAAAGATGGACACCGACAGACCATAGTCCAGACAGGAGTTCAGAGTGACTACTTCTGTCTCATTACAGTGAAGTGATAGGGCAGCTGTATTCCTCAGGTCAGTAAGATTTAAATAGTCTTTTTTTAGGTTTTGCTACTATCACACTAAAAAACGCTTTGTTACAAAATCAATGTTTTTTGCATCATCGAATTGAAGACTATAGTTTTTTATTTTTCTGCTGAGAGTAATCTGGGGGCTTGTTTTTTGCGGTTTTAAGTTGGAGCTCTTATTGGTACCATTTTGGGCCACATAATATTTTTTGATTGTGCATCACTAAAAGTGGAATAGAAAGCAATCAAGAAGAATCAGAAATTGAAGAATTGGTTTTTTTTTTACGTAATTCACCTTGTCGTAAAAGTGATGATAGCTTTATTTTTTAGGTTTATGTTTTGCAGCTTTTACACAATAAAAACAATTTTTTAGAAAAAAATAGTTTTTGCATTGCTGTATACTGAGAGCTATAGGTTTTTTACATTTTTGCTGATAAAGCTGTATAGTGATTTGTTTTTTGTGGGACAAGATGACATTTTCAGCTATACTATTTTTATTTACATATGACTTTTTGTTCATGTTTTATTCCATTTTTTTTGTCAGCTGGAAAATAAGGATTTGATACACTGCCGAATTTGCATGTTTTCCCACCTACAAATCATGTACGGTAATTATTACCATACGTACACTTCATCTGTGACAAACAGAATAAAAAAAGCCATTGTATTTTTAAATGGAATGGGAGTAGTAACAAATCGGCTGCAGCTGAGATCAACTAACCAGGAGCTACCAGCAATGAAAATGTCATTAACCCTTGCTGCACAAAAAGAAAGCAATCACATCTAAGGGCTCTTTTCCACTTGTGTACTGCTTCCGACGCGAGAGCATCAGACGCGATATGCCAATGACCCTTTGCTGCATGCGTCAGCCGAGAGTCATACGACTGTGATGCGATCTTGAGATCGTATTACAGCCTCGGAGAAGATGGAAGGAGCACTTTCTCCCATCTCCTTCGCTGTCTCTCTGCGTATATCGCACTGCAGTTGCATAATGTCGCGGGCGGGGAGGGGACGCTGCGCTCACCACGCTCGGGTCCGGCGCTGCTGCTGCTTCGCTTGCTGCTCGGTGGGCCGGATCCGGGGACTCGAGCGGCGCTCCTCGCCCGTGAGTGAAAAGGGGAATGGTTTTGGGGATTTATTGTCCGTGACGCCACCCACGGTTGTGGTGAGGTTGTGACACCACCGCTGCTCTGGACGGGGATCCCGGGAGCGATGACAGGGAGCAGCTTGGATGTTGTTTTTCCCCTCCGTGGGTAGGGGGGTTGGTTGTCCCGGGGCCCGGTGAGGGAGGAATGGCAGGCGGGTTACGGGGCCTGGTGAGGTGCAGGGTTGCGGGGGCAGCGCGGGGACGCACGGCACGGTGGTACTCACTCAGCCAATGATGAATGAAAAGTCTCCGGTAAAACAAACGGCTGGATGGACGGGTCCCACAGACGGCTGCGGTGGTTCTTCTCCCAGTAGGTTGGGGGTGACTGCCATTCCCTGCACCTGTGTTGTGTTCTCGGTTCTGGTGGCTTCCCACCAGTAACCCGCTCCCCAGCTTGGATGGAGGCTGAGGGAGCCCCTTTTGCCTGCAGGCTCTGGCCCTGGGAACTGTAGCCTTGGCGGTGACTGTATTTCCCTTCACGGTTTGAGCGGTTGCCTTCAATCGAGTCTTGACTGCTGGGAAACCCCGGAGGTTCCCTTCGCTAACGGATTTGACCGGTTTTACTGCGACTCCAAGCCTGGTCGGGGTCCGTAGGCCCTGCCGAATGGTGCTGGCTTCTCTTCGCTCCCCGATCCTGTACCGGCGAGCCACCGCCCGTCCCCGATGCTTACGGTTCACGTCAATCAGCCCCTCCTGCAGACGGTCACCACCGCCTGCCAACCTTGCTGTATGTGCCCCGGCCACGCACCCGGACACGGTCAGTCTGCTCCGCTACCACTTCACTCCTCAAACTCCTCTTAAAACTGAACTGACTTCCTTTTCCCGCCTCCAGGACTGTGAACTCCTCGGTGGGTGGGGCCAACCGCCTGGCTCCACCCCCTGGTGTGGACATCAGCCCCTGGAGGGAGGCAACAAGGATTTTTGTCTGACCTTGATGTGCCTAGCCGGGGTGTGGGGTGTGTTGTTGTAGTACCTGTGACGTCCTGGCTTGTCCAGGGCGCCACACATAACATGAGAGTGCAGTGCGATGTTTCACACGCTCCCACAGGCTTGTATGGGGGTGCGTAAGCCGAGACTCACTGCAAAACGCAGCATGCTGCGATTGAACCGAGAGCACGATTTGTGTCAAGAAATAACATGAAAGAGGACACTTCCTCATTGATTAACACTGTTGTGAGTGCAATCCGATTTTTTTATCGGATTGCACTCGCACAAGAAAATTGCAAGTGGAAAAGAGCCCTTAGGCTGGAATCACACTAGCGTATGGCATCTGATACAAGAGCATCGGATGCGATATGCTAATGACCACCGGCTCAGGCTCTGCTGCGAGCGTGAGTCGAGTGTCATGCGACTGTGACCAGATCCTGCGATCAGGTCACAGCTGCGAAGCTGAGGGCGAGCGCTGTGGAGGAGATGGAGGGATTAATCCCCCCATCTCCTCCATTGTCAGCCTCTGCGTATATTGCACTGCACTGGGATAACATCCGAGTGCAGTCCGATGTTTCTCTCACTCCCAGTCACTTGAATCGGTGCGAGTGATACGGCTCTCGCAGAAAATCGCAGCATGTTGCGACTTCTCTTGCATCCAGAAACTGGAAAAGCTGACCAACTGCTCTCCCTCATTGACTAACATTGGCAGAGTGCAATGTGAGATTTTCTCGCATTGCACTTGTCCGTTTTTCATGCTCGTGTGAGCGTGCCCTTATATCCAGAGTTTTCACAAGTTCATGTGAAGCTCAGATCCCAGAGCTGTCACAAGACTCCTAATGACATGAGATACTCATGACAGTCAGTTTTATAGATCGGGTTGTTCTGAATGCGGTGATATCAAATATGTGTACTTTTGTTTTACATAAATATATGTAGTTATTGGTATAGTTTTACTATTTTATTTGTTCTTTATTTTCTTATTTCTTTTAATATTTTTACAATTATTTGTATCTTTTTTCTTTAAGTTTTTCCATAGTCCCTATATGGGACATTAACTTTTACTTCTCTGATCACTTGTATAATGAATTGCGATGCAACTGGCCTCCGTGATCACGTCATGGACAACCTGATCAGGTGAGTGAGAGACTGCTCCTTCTTCGATCCACCAAAGGCCTCTTTCGCATGCCTGTTCAAAACACACGTTTTGCACAGTCCGTGTTGTACGTGAGTATGTGTATGCATGTGTGAGTTCAGCATGTGCTGTCAGTGTGCTATCTGTGTGACATCCGCATAGTACACGGACAGCATGAACTTGTGTACTCACCTGTCCCCGGTGCTGCTGCTTCTGGCTTTACGGTGCAGTGAATATGCATGAGCATAAATCAGCAGGCCCGGGAGCAAGTGACAGCAGCTCGGGAGACAGGCGAGTTCTAAAACATAATTTTATTTCAAAGACACGTGTTTGTTGCAATGTGTGTCACACTGATGTCACACGGATCACATCAGTGTGTGGTGCGTGTGACATCAGTACTGCTGGACAAAAACAGACATGTTGCCTTGTGGAGCGCACGTGTGAAAACACAGAGGTGTGCGCAGACCTATTGATTTTAATGGGTCTGCTTTTGTCCGTGTCTCCGGTACATGTGAAAACGGACATCACAGGTATCGGAATTACGGACATGTGAAGGGGGCCTGAATGTTGCAATCGCTGCTAATGATTGCAGCATTTAGGGCTTAAACAGCCAAGTGAGGTGCGGGCACCATTTCTAGCTGTGAGCTGAGCTCAAATATTTAGACTAAAATAAAAATTTAAATAAAAACTATTTGCCTATGTGCGCACGTACATGCTGACATTTCTGCAGTGATTTCACAGCTCATGTGCGCTTCAAATCGCTGCAGAAACACTGTGTAATGGATGCGGTGTGTCTGCAGGATAGATGCCGATTTCATGCGCTCGAGATGCAGCCTCTCCCATAGACAGAGCGGGAGCAGCATCCAAATGCACGAAAAAAGTGACATGCTGCAATTTAGAACACAGTGATTTTGTCAAATTTTGACTCTCAAATCACTGCATTCAAAAAAGCATTGTGCGCACAGATTATGCACAATCTACATAGATTGTGCAGGGGACGCAGGACGCATGCATTTACTCTGCAGTGCTAAACGCAGCGTAAATGCATGCAATACGCAACATGCGCACATAGCCTTTGACTAACCTCAGTTTGATAATTTAGGAGAAACTTTTTTAAAACAAAGATACAGTACAATACACATTCATCATTCGCGATATATTGAAACCACTTATCTTTTGGGGAATTCATTGATGTCTTTGCACCAATGTCTTTAAAATGCAGCACGTGATGTGACAAGGGAATCAGATGATCCTAAGGCTATGTGCGCACGTTGCATCCAGTACCTTGCAGAAATGAACGCATCCTCTGGCAGAATTTGTCATTGTCAAATTTGGTTTTGACTACATAAATGCTGGAAATACGCAAGCGTTTGTATAGCATTTTTGCCGCATTTTGACTGCGTTTTACATGCATTTTCAGTGCTTAAATTGAGATGCGTTTTCAATACAAATACACAACTAAATAAAGTTTTAACATTCAAACAGTAGGAAAAAAATTAAAAAAAAAAAATAACCTGTAAATCAAACGCTATTTTCCAAAAATGATTAATGTGATTTAATAATTATGTTCAAAATAAAGTAAAAGTATTGTTTGACTCATTTTTTAAAGTCGGAATGGATGTGAGGGCAAATGGAAACCTCTTGACCTCACTATAATGCCAAAAACGCATACTTTAATTTTGACAAAAAAAAATGCGTTTAGCATCAAAAAAGCATGTAAAACGCTAGATTTTTGATTTAGGTTGCGTTTTCATAATTCTCATTGACTTCTATTTTAGCAAAACGCTGCCAAAATGACAAAAACAATTGACATGTTGCTTCTTCAAACGCAGACATTTTGACAAATTTTAGGCAACTAAAACGCTGCGTTTTTAGAAGCATCGTGCGCATAATAAATCCCTATTTTCCATAGACTTTGCATGGAAATCAAAATGCATGCAATTTTGCATTAAAACGCTGCAGTTAAAAATGCTGCGGAAACGCATGAAAAAAACGCAACGTGCGCACATGGCCTAATTCATGAAGAGGTGCCTCTGTGCGCCACACAAGAAATTTTTGGCCATGTGCACCCGTTCAGTATAGTATTTGTAAGACCATGTGCACACGTTCAGAATTTGGTGAGTTTTTTATCTCAGTATTTGTAAGTCCAAGTGCACACGTTCATAATTTGGTGAGGTTTTTTTTTAACTCATTATTTGTAAGGCCACGTGTACACGGTGAGTATTTGGTGAGATTTTACCTCAGTTTTGTAAGGCCACATGCACACATTCAGTATTTAGACCCTGTGCGCACGCTGCGGATTTACCACTGATTTTGCAGCGGATTTGCTGCAGAAAATGTGTCTAACATTGCTGCAGTCATTCCCCAGCAAATCCTATGGGTTTTAAAAAATGCTGTGCGCACACTGCGTTTTTTTATACCTGCGGATTTACCCGCAGATTTTTCGCTGCAGAATTAAAGTGCATGTCACTTCTTTTCCGCAGATGCCTGCGTTTTTTGCCATAGATAATGGTAAAAATCCGCAGGGACCAACCTGCAGAAAATCCACAGTTAATCTGCGGTAAAACCACATGCGGGTTTGGAGCGTTTTTTTACCGCGGGTGCGGGATTCTTTAAGGCGGTCTGGATAATTCTTAGGCTGAGACCGCACTTTGCGTTTCCACCTGCGTTTCAGGTGCTTTTTAGGTCTGTTTTGAGAAGCACCTTTTTCATGCCAAAAGGCATGCGTTTTGATTTTCCAGCAAAGTCAATGGAAAATGGTGATTTTCAGACCGTACTTTGCGTTTCTAAACACTGCGTTTAATTTGCATATTTTGTGGCAAAAACCATGCGTTCAAAGAAGCAGCATGTCAATTGTTTTTGCCATTTTGGGTGCGTTTTGCTAACATTGAAGTCAATGAGAATGGCAAAAACCAAGATTCCTTCAAATTCCTGCGTTTTACCTGCTTTTTCAGTGCAGAAAACAAGCGTTTTTGACTACCAAAACGCATGCTTTTTGGACATCAAAATAATGATTTCATATGTCCCTTTACACACAAACACAATGCGACATTTAAATTTGAGAAAAATATGCATTTATTGCTATATATAAAATGTATATTACCGCTATAATTTTATGAAATATCTATTTTCATTATTTTTTCCATTAATATAGATTTTATCATTTTTTTTCTCTTTTTTCATTCTGTATGACTGATTAAACTTTATTTAGCAGTGTCTTGTTGTTCAAAACGCATCTGTCAAAACGCAGGTGAAAAAGCATGCAAAAAGCGCTGTAAACGCATCTGAAACGCGGTAAATACGCATGCGTTTTCAGCGCTAAAGTTCTGAAAAAGGCATCTTTGGTCAAATTAATTAAGCCAAAAATGTGCGTTTAGAAATGCAAGTAGGTGAATGCAAAGTGCGGTCTCAGCCTTAAGAAAAAGGCACTTTCTAGTGCGCACATAGCCTTAGTGAGTTTTTTACCTCAGTATTTGTAAGCCAAAACCTGGAGTGGAAAAATCAGAAGAAAAGTATAAGGGCTCATGCGCACGTAACTGCAGAATATTCTGCAGCGATTTGACAACACATGTGCGCTTCAAATCGCTGCAAAACACTGCATAATGAATGCAGTATTTTTGTTAAAAAAAAGTCAATTTCATACGCTATGGCTGCTGCCCCCACCATAGACAGAGTGGGAGCTGCATCCAAAGTGCACGGAATAATTGACATGCTGCTTTTATGAACGCATGGATTTAGGTCAAAATTTTAGCACCCAAATCGCTGCATTCATAAAAGCAACGTGCGCACGTCTCATGCACAATCTACATAGATTGTGCAGGGGACGCAGGGCGCATGCATTTACGCTTCAGTGCAACACGCAGCGTAAATGCATGTAAGTACGCAAGGTGCACACGAGCCCTAAGGCTGGTTTCAGACGCCCATGTTTCAGGTATGTGTGACATCCATTTTTAACGCGGATGCCACACATACCCATGTCATTCTATGGTGTTACTCAGATGGCCGTGTTTTTACATAGATCGTGTGAGCCGGCGTGGCACCGCACGCACACACGGTCATATCTGTTTTTCTTCGGCAGCATGGGATGTCACACGGATCGCACACTGATGTGATCCATGTGATATCAGTGTGACATGTACCGGAGAAAACAATTCTTTGAAAAAAACATAATTTTCCAAACTCACTTGTCTCCAGTGCTGCAGTCTTCGGCGCTGCTGTCACTTGCTTCCGACCCTCGCTCATTAGACTTATTGCATTTGCATTGCACTCAGGAGCTGGAAGCAGCAGCAGTACCGGGACATCAGCGGGGGACAGGTGAGTATCCAGCAGTTTGTGTGTACAGTGACGTCAGGGGGTCATCGACTATCTAAGGAACTATGATGACACCCTGACGACACCCCAGTGACACCCGCGCTATCGTGGGTGTACAGCTGTGACTTCACGGGTTCATTGTGAACTCTGATTAACCCGTGACGTCACTGCCGAGCCCGCAAACACACTGATAAGGGCACCCATGTGGTGACCTGTGCTGATCTTATGAGGTCCATGTCACCGCAGGGAAGCATACACAGCAGTGTGTGTGTGTGTGCCTGCAGGGGCTGCTCTCACAAACAATGGGGAACTGTAGTTCTCCATTGAATGTGACAGCAGAATGAGATCAACGTGGGGACCCCCCCTCCCTAATTGGATTACGGCGGACCAGGAGTAGAGTTTTGGCAGGGAAATAAATTAGAAAAGAGGGAGTCTCTCTTTATTTATTGAATGATTTTCTCTTTTTATGTCTTTTCAAGTTTGATTCCGGGGAACATCGTGTGACCTCACCATGGATTACGGCGGAACTTAAAAAAAAATTAAAATAAATAATAATTGGTGAATGAGGGCTGGAGTCGGGGTTTTCGTGTTCAAGTAAACTTCTTTATTCTCCTTTCAACTACTGGATTACGCTGGTTTCACATCAGCATTTTCCTGCTGCACTCACAGATCCGGCACAAGGACAGTACAGTACATTAAAGTTCACTGGCAAGCTCCGGGCATCATCAGTCATGAGACAGGAGGATGTGACAGCATGTGACCGGGGCTTGCCACACTGTCTGTGAACTGTATTGTACTGTACTGCCCTTATGCCGGATCCGGCAGTGCGTCAGAATACCGCTGATGTGTTTGTCCCCTTACATTAGTAATGGGGGTGTCTGCTAGACGCCACCCATTATAAATACCAGGGCTTGATGCCAGCTGTAGCTGGCATCAACCCCACAAATATTACCCTGTTTGCCACCACACCAGGGCAACGGGAGGAGCCGGTGCAGCACCAGAATTAGCACATCTGATGTATGCGCCATTTCTGCAGTAGCGGTGGGCTGTTTTTGTTAGGTTGGAAAGGGGCAAATAACCATGGTCCTTCCCACCCTAATAATATCAGCCCCCAGTTGTCTGCTGCACCTTGGCTGGTTTTAGTAAAGTTTGGGAGGGGCATGTCATTTTTTAAACAAAAAAAATCTAAAAAATTTAAAAAATAGGTGTGGGATCTCCTTTATTTTTAATAATCAGCCAAGGTACAACAGAGAGCTGAAGGTTGAAACCAAAAGAGGTGTTTCTGCACATAAGAACTTGTCAAAAATTCATACAATATCCATCATGATTAGAAAAAATATCAAATTTTATTCAGTCATAATTGAAGTACAATATTATATTATTTTATTACATGCTGGTATACACAGAATTTAAAAGAACCCTACCCCATAAAAACAACCAAAGAAAAAACTGGTGCGTTGTGGAACAAACATAGTATCAAAAATTCATGTATCATACGTACATATAAATTCCTGGGCATAAATAGGCAAGGGCACATCCAATGATTGCCCACAGCTATATTAAAATGCCAATTAAGCTCAAAATAATTTTAGATCTTAAACCTGCAGTTTACAATTCATATTGCGGCCAGATCTATGATTCATAACCGTATGGGTGGAATAAGGCTGTTTTTCAGTTGACAAAATTGATATGTATATCATTTATAAGGAACACAATATTCAAAGACAATATATATATATATAGTTCAGTCCAATGCACAGGGGCACAAGGCTTCCCGTTAGAGGTAAAAGGACTTTCCAAATATTAATGAAATTGTGTTATTGCATAGGGTAAATCCCAACATTTAAAGATATTTTATCAACCTGATATTTGCCTTATATTACAAATGAATCACCCCCATCAAAGTTGAAATAGTTCAGAGGGCCAAGGTTAATGTCCCCAGATGGTGGACCACAACGCCCAGCACCTCAATATAAACACTGGTGCGTTATGGAACAACCATGAAAACAATATTTCCCATATCGCATATATAATTATGAATTGCTGGGTGTAAGTAAATGAGGACACCTCCAAAGATTACCCACAAGATCTTATATCGAAGGCAAGAGCACCTCCATTGAGGTTAGAATAATTCAAAGAGCCATAGTTTGTATACCCAGGTGACGGACCACAACGCCCAGCACCTCGACGCGCGTTTCGCCTCTCGCTTCGTCAGGAGGTGCTGGGGTAACCGTGGGGTCACTCTTATATAGTAAAAGCCCACCTGGTGTCTTAATACGGCGCGCGCCGCACAGCGGAGGTCGCATCGTCCACTTCCGCCGGCGTCCCGGAAGGCGTTCTGCGCATGCGCAAAGAACAACCCGCAATTGGGCGCCGGCAGAGGGGGCGAGGCAGACTCCGATATGCAGAGCGCGCTCTGACATCAGTGTGGCCGAGTGGCCATATTGGATGGGGGCAAAAGTGCTGGCAACATTCAAACAAAATCCACATGCATGTTATAGCTTTCAGGGCGGTGATTTTAGTCAGCAATTGTATATGCCATACAATCTAATCGCATGTGAGAAGGAAAACCTTGAAAGATATAACGAATTCAATATGAGTTATTCGGAAAGCATAATCAGACATGTTTATAAACACCTGACCTCTAGTGGACAAACCCCTGTACAACATTAAAATATACACAATGATAAGTGAAAAGGGGGCATGATGCACAAATAACAAGAACTCATATATTAACAAATATTCTCCCCCCATATTGATATATGCAGAAACATTCACAATATAAATGTAACAGGGTAATGATTTTTGCTTCCAGATGTATATTTCCTCAAGATATAGTTCTCATATTCCAGGGAAACCTTCCCATGCTGTTATCACTTCATCCCGTCCCTATACAACATACATGTAGAACATTCTACATGAAGAGAAAGAACAAAAAGAAGAATACAAAAAAACATAATTAGAGTGACCAAAAAATTGATAAAAAGCGAGATACAGAGTGGCAAGCAATCCGGCAACAATATCAATAATCAGTGCCAAGTCAAAAATACATATTATATGTATATATTTAATCATATCAAGGAGGCCAAAAAGATGGGGACAAAGTCAGCAAGACAGAGGATGAGGGCAGGAGGACCACATGGCGGAGAGGGAGCCATCGGGGGCAAGATCTTATAGAAAAGGTTTAAAAGAGATGGAATCATTTAACCCCCTCGGTTTCTCCGTCTCCAAAACCGTGATCCACCTGACCTCCCTCTGTGCCAGGATTCTCTTGGGATCACCCCCCCTAGGACTCAGATATATTCTATCAATCCCCCGGAACTTAAGAAGCCGCCAATTGCAATTATGACTCTCCCTAAAGTGCTTCGGGATGTTCTTCAATAGCTCAAGTTCCTCAGGTTTCACCACTCCAGCAGCCCTCTTTATATCCCTAATGTGCTCCAGGATCCTTACTCTGAACTCACGAGAGGTAAGCCCCACGTAAATAAGTCCACATGGACATTTTGCCCAGTAAACCACATACGTCGTCCTACAGTTGATGTTGTGAACGATTTTAAACTCTTTGTTGTTCGCAGAATTATGGAAGGTAAAGGTCCTTTCCATTTGTGAACAGGCCCCACAATCTCCACAACTGAAGGAGCCCCATCTAGGACCCCCAGTCCTCTCCAAAAAATTCGAGGGTGGTGGTATATAGTGACTCTTCACTATCATATCCCCCAATGTTTTGGATCTTCGAGGGGTGATTTGTGGTCTATCTGATAAGACAGATTTCAAGTCTTTATCAGATAATAAAATGGGCCAATACCTCTCCACAACTTCCTTCATTTTGCGCCATTGAGAGTGGTAAGGTGTAATTAGTCTCACTTGATCATCCGCTTTTTTCTTTTTTGATGGAACCAGAAGGTCGTCCCTAGGGGTCGCCCTAGCCCTATCATATCCCTGTTGGATTGCCCTATTAGTATAATGCCTGTTCTTGAAGCGTTTTTTCAATTCCAGGGCTTGCCCCTCAAACAGGTCAACATTTGAGCATATGCGTCGAGCCCTAAGGAACTGACCTGTTGGGATTGAGTTGATGACTTGTGGCGGATGAGATGACTTGGCACTCAGGAGAGAGTTCACAGCTGTGCTCTTTCTGTAGATGTCCGTTCTTATGAAACCGCCCTCATTCTTCACAACCCTTACGTCCAGGAACTCAATAGAATCCATGCTGGAATGGTAAGTCAAATTTATATTTAAAACATTATCATTCAATGCCAGCATGAATGAATCAAGTTTCTCCCGCTCACCCTGCCAGATAGCAAAGACAACGTCTATAAACCTCACCCACATTAGTACTGAACCACAGTCCTCCTCAGGGAATTGTATCAGGCGCTCCCAATACCCCAGGAAGAGGCACGCATACGAGGGCGCACATGACGCCCCCATAGCAGTGCCCCTCTCCTGGAGGTAGTAGCGCCCCCTGAAGAGGAAGTAGTTGTGGGTGAGGATGAATCTAAGCAGGGTGAGGAGGAGATCAATCAACGACCTGTCAAGGGATGTGGTACACAGAAAGAACTCCACTGCCCTTAACCCATCTCTATGAGAGATGGACGTATAAAGAGACTCCACGTCTGCAGTGAACATTATAGTATTACTATCCAGATGTAACTCCTGCAGACGGACCAAAAAGTCAGTGGAGTCTCTTATATACGAGGGCAGATCCATCATTAAGGGCTTCAAGTAATAATCCAGAAAGACACATATGGGTTCACATAGACCATTGATGCCCGAAACGATGGGTCTACCGGGCGGATTTTCAATGTCCTTGTGGACCTTTGGTAGGAAGTATATGGTTGGTGTTGTTGGAAGCCTATTAACTAATCCATCAAAGACTGATTGTGGTATGATATTATCTTCAAGGGCTTTTTTCAAAATCCCCTCCAATTCATTTAAGAATGAGACAGTTGGATTACTGTCCAATTTCCGATAGCATGATCGGTCATTCAATTGTCTGAATGCCTCATGCTCATATTTAACAGTAGGCCAAACCACGACGTTGCCCCCTTTGTCGGCCTGTTTTACCACAATGTCCCTCATCCTAGATAGTTCGTTAATTGCTTTTCGTTGGTTTGGATTCAGGTTGTCATATGATCGTACCTCAGGAAGTTTTCGCAAATCCTGAACAACTAATCTAGTGAAGAGTTCTACTGTGGGACAGGACGACAAAGGAGGAAAGGCCGTGGATCGTTTTTTAACTGTTTGTGGAAATTTTGCCCCAGTTGGTTCATCTTGTTCAGCCAGTAATGATTCTAAAAGGCTAACAATCTCCCTATCTTGTTCAGATAGGCCAGCCAAATCTACTCCATCCCTATTTCTTGCGAAATGTTTTTTGTATAGGAGCTTACGGCTGAACAGTTGAACATCTTTAATAGCCATAAAGCTGTCAAATTTGGCCACTGGTGAGAATGAGAGTCCCAACTGTAACACCTCAAGTTGTTCTTGAGTGAGTAATCTATCTGAAAGATTAATTACCTTGAGGTTATCCTTAGGAGCAGAATCCTTCAAGCCTCCCATTGGGTAGTTTGCTTTTTTCTTAGAAGAGTTGCATGTCATTACCCCTCCCATACCGGATCTCTCAGGGGGGTCATTAGATGGTACATGATCTAAGTTGGGATGTGGGCTCCTTGAACGGTCATCAGAAGAAAGAGAATTATTTCTCTGTTGAGATCTTGATCTAGATCTTGAGCCGAATCTCCTCGTCTGATGCCATCTGAACACATTATTAGTTTCATGATCCGTGATGTCCCGCTGGAACTTTTTGAGTTTGAATTGTTTAATGTCATTCTCCCATTCTGCACTTTCTTTATGTATGTCCTTCTCAAGGGCATCAATAGCCTCCTTGGACATCTTAGATCTGATTTCGTTATTTACTTGTTCAATTTCGGTTTCAAGGGATTCTATTTTTTTCTTGTCTAAACCGATCAAAAGTTCAAGCATTGTACGGGAACAAAGACTACAGGCTTCCTCCCATCTTTTCTTAAAGACATCATCTGAAATTTCGAATGAGGGAAAAACCTGAATTCTGAGTCCCCTGGGCGTGATCCCTCGAGATAAGTACTGTTCCAGGGATGCTTTATTCCACCATGCCCTCATCCGCCTCCTCAACAGATCTTTAATTTTTGTCTGTAACTCACGATTTGGCAATGAAAATTGAGCACTGCTCTGTCCGGTGCCGCCACCAAATATCTCACCGATCTGTGAGGCCCAGCAACCATCACGACTTTTATAGTCCATTTTGAGATCTAGATCCAAAAAAGAAAACACAATATTAACCAAAAAGAAGGACCAAAGATCCATATCTGTTTACACTTTAGGCAGCGCAGATCCCACCATATTACTCATATATGAAACCAAAAGAGGTGTTTCTGCACATAAGAACTTGTCAAAAATTCATACAATATCCATCATGATTAGAAAAAATATTAAATTTTATTCAGTCATAATTGAAGTACAATATTATATTATTTTATTACATGCTGGTATACACAGAATTTAAAAGAACCCTACCCCATAAAAACAACCAAAGAAACAACTGGTGCGTTGTGGAACAAACATAGTATCAACAATTCATGTATCATACGTACATATAAATTCCTGGGCATAAATAGGCAAGGGCACATCCAATGATTGCCCACAGCTATATTAAAATGCCAATTAAGCTCAAAATATTTTTAGATCTTAAACCTGCAGTTTACAATTCATATTGCGGCCAGATCTATGATTCATAACCGTATGGGTGGAATAAGGCTGTTTTTCAGTTGACAAAATTGATATGTATATCATTTATAAGGAACACAATATTCAAAGACAATATATATATATATAGTTCAGTCCAATGCACAGGGGCACAAGGCTTCCCGTTAGAGGTAAAAGGACTTTCCAAATATTAATGAAATTGTGTTATTGCATAGGGTAAATCCCAACATTTAAAGATATTTTATCAACCTGATATTTGCCTTATATTACAAATGAATCACCCCCATCAAAGTTGAAATAGTTCAGAGGGCCAAGGTTAATGTCCCCAGATGGTGGACCACAACGCCCAGCACCTCAATATAAACACTGGTGCGTTATGGAACAACCATGAAAACAATATTTCCCATATCGCATATATAATTATGAATTGCTGGGTGTAAGTAAATGAGGACACCTCCAAAGATTACCCACAAGATCTTATATCGAAGGCAAGAGCACCTCCATTGAGGTTAGAATAATTCAAAGAGCCATAGTTTGTATACCCAGGTGACGGACCACAACGCCCAGCACCTCGACGCGCGTTTCGCCTCTCGCTTCGTCAGGAGGTGCTGGGGTAGCCGTGGGGTCACTCTTATATAGTAAAAGCCCACCTGGTGTCTTAATACGGCGCGCGCCGCACAGCGGAGGTCGCATCGTCCACTTCCGCCGGCGTCCCGGAAGGCGTTCTGCGCATGCGCAAAGAACAACCCGCAATTGGGCGCCGGCAGAGGGGGCGAGGCAGACTCCGATATGCAGAGCGCGCTCTGACATCAGTGTGGCCGAGTGGCCATATTGGATGGGGGCAAAAGTGCTGGCAACATTCAAACAAAATCCACATGCATGTTATAGCTTTCAGGGCGGTGATTTTAGTCAGCAATTGTATATGCCATACAATCTAATCGCATGTGAGAAGGAAAACCTTGAAAGATATAACGAATTCAATATGAGTTATTCGGAAAGCATAATCAGACATGTTTATAAACACCTGACCTCTAGTGGACAAACCCCTGTACAACATTAAAATATACACAATGATAAGTGAAAAGGGGGCATGATGCACAAATAACAAGAACTCATATATTAACAAATATTCTCCCCCCATATTGATATATGCAGAAACATTCACAATATAAATGTAACAGGGTAATGATTTTTGCTTCCAGATGTATATTTCCTCAAGATATAGTTCTCATATTCCAGGGAAACCTTCCCATGCTGTTATCACTTCATCCCGTCCCTATACAACATACATGTAGAACATTCTACATGAAGAGAAAGAACAAAAAGAAGAATACAAAAAAACATAATTAGAGTGACCAAAAAATTGATAAAAAGCGAGATACAGAGTGGCAAGCAATCCGGCAACAATATCAATAATCAGTGCCAAGTCAAAAATACATATTATATGTATATATTTAATCATATCAAGGAGGCCAAAAAGATGGGGACAAAGTCAGCAAGACAGAGGATGAGGGCAGGAGGACCACATGGCGGAGAGGGAGCCATCGGGGGCAAGATCTTATAGAAAAGGTTTAAAAGAGATGGAATCATTTAACCCCCTCGGTTTCTCCGTCTCCAAAACCGTGATCCACCTGACCTCCCTCTGTGCCAGGATTCTCTTGGGATCACCCCCCCTAGGACTCAGATATATTCTATCAATCCCCCGGAACTTAAGAAGCCGCCAATTGCAATTATGACTCTCCCTAAAGTGCTTCGGGATGTTCTTCAATAGCTCAAGTTCCTCAGGTTTCACCACTCCAGCAGCCCTCTTTATATCCCTAATGTGCTCCAGGATCCTTACTCTGAACTCACGAGAGGTAAGCCCCACGTAAATAAGTCCACATGGACATTTTGCCCAGTAAACCACATACGTCGTCCTACAGTTGATGTTGTGAACGATTTTAAACTCTTTGTTGTTCGCAGAATTATGGAAGGTAAAGGTCCTTTCCATTTGTGAACAGGCCCCACAATCTCCACAACTGAAGGAGCCCCATCTAGGACCCCCAGTCCTCTCCAAAAAATTCGAGGGTAGTGGTATATAGTGACTCCTCCTTTCGGGGAACATCGTGTGACCTCACCATGGATTACGGCGGAACTTAAAAAAAAATTAAAATAAATAATAATTGGTGAATGAGGGCTGGAGTCGGGGTTTTCGTGTTCAAGTAAACTTCTTTATTCTCCTTTCAACTACTGGATTACGCTGGTTTCACATCAGCATTTTCCTGCTGCACTCACAGATCCGGCACAAGGACAGTACAGTACATTAAAGTTCACTGGCAAGCTCCGGGCATCATCGGTCATGTGACAGGAGGATGTGACAGCATGTGACCGGGGCTTGCCACACTGTCTGTGAACTGTATTGTACTGTACTGCCCTTATGCCGGATCCGGCAGTGCGTCAGAATACCGCTGATGTGTTTGTCCCCTTACATTAGTAATGGGGGGTGTCTGCTAGACGCCACCCATTATAAATACCAGGGCTTGATGCCAGCTGTAGCTGGCATCAACCCCACAAATATTACCCTGTTTGCCACCACACCAGGGCAACGGGAGGAGCCGGTGCAGCACCAGAATTAGCACATCTGATGTATGCGCCATTTCTGCAGTAGCGGTGGGCTGTTTTTGTTAGGTTGGAAAGGGGCAAATAACCATGGTCCTTCCCACCCTAATAATATCAGCCCCCAGTTGTCTGCTGCACCTTGGCTGGTTTTAGTAAAGTTTGGGAGGGGCATGTCATTTTTTAAACAAAAAAAATCTAAAAAATTTAAAAAATAGGTGTGGGATCTCCTTTATTTTTAATAATCAGCCAAGGTACAACAGAGAGCTGAAGGTTGCAGCCCGCAGCTGCTGCTGTTCCTGTGCTGGAGATGAAAATTGGGGGGACCCTACGTCATTGTTTTTTTTAAATTAAAAAATAAAAATGCTGTAAAACAGCTGGCCAAGCTAGCTACCTCTATATCTATTGAGCTATTCTATCTGTTCTTTCTTTCTGTCTGTTATATGTATAAATAATAATAATAATAATAATAATAATAAATAATGTTCTTTCTTAGTTTCTTTCCTTATATCTATTTTTTTTATCTATTTATAATTTTTCAGACTTTGCCCATTTTTTACACATTGAAAAACCATTCATTTCAGTATCATGTATTTTTTACTCAGCGTGTGTACATGGCCTTACAAATACTGAGGTAAAACCTCAAAAACACTGGATGTGTGCACGTGGCCTTACTCTAGTCCATGACTGGAGTCAGATTTCTCACAGCGCATCATGAATTAGACCAGCCGTGGATTTGCGCCTGTCGTGCCAAGCTCTGCCCGTTCTTATATAGCTAGGAGACACTGATGAGAGAACACCAAAAGTCACAACGCTTTCTGTAACTTCGAGTTGCACCAAAATTCAGTGATTTTTACTGTAGAATCCTGGAAAAATTCCTTTGATGGATCAGCCTTAACTTTTGTCTTTAGCTGCTTTTGTTTTTTCTTTTATGCAAAAAGTCACGAATATCTTAAAAAGTGGCAGCTCGGTCTAAAAACGTGTCAAATAAAAACTAGGAAGCCTAAGCCTAGTTTCACACTTGCGTTGTGCGGCATCCGTCGCATTGCGTTGCATGACGGATGTAACGGATGTGTTGCATATAGTGGCACAACTGATGTGACGGATCCTGCAAAACAACGGAATCCGTTGTAGCTATTTTTTCAGCAATTTACTCAAGTGAGCATGCGCAGTTATGTAAAGACGGATCCGTCACAGGAATCCATCAAATGACAGATTCCGCCAGATTCCGCCACCATAGGCTTCCATTAAAAAAACGACGGACGCCAATGGAATCCAGCACATTGCGTTTTTTTGACGCTCAAGGAAGCGCAGAAAAAACGTTACATGCTGCGTTCTTTCCGCCCGGCGGATGCAACGCAGCGTCGTCTGGCGGATACAATGCAAGGCCATCCGTCGAAATGCGTCATCAATACAAGTCAATGGGAAACAGCGCACATCCATTAACGGATTGCGCTGTTTCCCAAAGCGGCGGATAGCGACGGGTGCCAAACAACACAAGTGTGAAAGTAGCCTTAGAAGCCTGAGTGAAAGGCGACATTTGGTAAAAGTGGCATTGGGTGAATGTAAGAACACCTAGATAGGCAAAGCTGTGAAGGAGAATATGAAAAGGCTTGGGATGTAAAGAAAATGAAGAAAGATGTGTAAAATGTATAGAGGCTAAGGCGGCTTTCACACGACGTTTTTTTAACATGCGTCATGAACGTTTTTTAACGCAAAAACGTATCCAGTGTAAATGTGTTTTCATTCCAATGCATTTGCAATGGACTTGCGTCAACAGGCGTTCACCTGCGTTTGCGTGCGTTATAGTGAGGATTCAGCGACTTGCAGTTTTTTAACTTTTTTCAAAAACTCTTCTTGTAGCGTTTTTGAGCTGCGTCCAAATACTGTTTTTCACTGGATCCTGACTATACCGCACGCAAACGCATGTGAACGCGGCATGCTGATAGACCGGATCCTGCTTGCTCTACTGAGCATGCCCAGAAACCAGCCTGGTGTGATCAGTCTCCCTCCCTCTCTCTCTCCTCCGCCTGAGAGCGGCGGATGCTCGTAACCAAGGTAAATATCGGGTAACCAAGTGTGAGGCAAATCCCGGGATATGAAGATGAATTATGACTTCCAGTCATAATCGCTCATCACTCCCTGGCAGTGCCCCCCTCCCTTCTTGTTCTCAATGTCCAGCATCTGTGAAGGTGTTACACCTCCATGGCCATCTCCTGTGATATGGAGATGAGATGATGTGGGAACAATGGACACAGGAGGACTCCCTGCCGTGACCCTGTGGTAGGAGCTGCTATCTAATTAGCAAGCTTGGAAGTATCCAGACAGAACGACTCCAGTAAAAAATGGTTCATATCTCGCAAGCCATATTTCCGATAAATATGGCAACCATAAAAATGGTGTCTCCGCATGCGGACGATGCTGGCACACCCTTTTTATGGGAGCGGGAGCTTGGGAAATACCCCAGGCGTGATATCAGCCAATGGGGAACTAGTAGACAAGTCATGAGTCCTCTCATTCTGTAGCTAAATTCATAGCTGTCACAATGAGAGCGTTGGCGTCCGCCTACGACGCTCCCAGGCCAAGTTATGGCCATATTCCATGTTGTGGATTTTGTCCATAACTCCAGCCAGGGGTGGAGCAGTGCTCCCTCTGAGGTCACTAAGGTAGGAGGGGACCTGGATTTGCCCAGGTTGATAACCCTACTTCGGCCATTTTCCAGTGTTCTTTCGCTGGGGGTCACGTGCAGGAAACATCTGTGGGAGTTCCTAGAAACCTGGTCTACAGCGCCCCCCTGTGGCCAGACGCACAAGGTAACTGATTGAATTGCATACCTGTTTGTAAACCATGCTTTATCTGTAACTGTACTCTGACATATGTATATTCTGTAGATTCCCTATTGTATATATTGTAGTTTCTAGTGTGCTTTAGGCTGATTAAATTATATAATTAATCTTGGGCTGTTCTGTTATCTCGATCTTGAATCCCACGTCTGTGTGTTCGGCTAATAGTTACCGTGAAGCGGTTGGTGGCAGCGAGTTGTGCCAAGGATTATTGTGGGGAGGCCAGTGAGATCCGGGGAGGTTTTATATATTCCGCCCGCGGAGGTCGGGGGAATATATACCCTACTCTCACTGGGGACCCTTCAATAATCGGCATAAGTAGTATAGCGGCCTCCTTGCTTATTGTCGGGCAATTCCATAATTGGCCTGACTATAAGAGGGGCGCTAGAGAGCGCGTCACGTGCTCTGTCTGTCGGTCGGGAGGTATAAAGGAGGGGTGACCCCCACTTGTTACCCCCCGATTGTGACGTACTGGTAGCCAGCGCGGGGGATTTCTGAGTGACCCCCCCGGTGGTTTGTGACATATTGGTGGCATAGCGGTGGGATCGAGATAATAGTGTGTGTGAGTGTGAGACCCATACTCCCAGACACTAAAGACTGCCTGCAGCAGCTGTGGCTGCTGGGGTCTTCAGACTAGCTCAACACTAGAGTGTCAGAGTGCAGATACTGTAAGGTGTGTGGAGGCATCAGGTGTCAGTTCTGTGTCAGTGACCAAAGTCTGCAAGAATGGCTGATGGCACCAGGAGCAAAGCCAAAGGAAGGGCCGATGCTCAGGCCAGAGACGATGAGGAGGTTGTCCATGAGCCCTCCAAGAGCCCGACGCCAGAGAACAGCTCTGCAGAGGACATTGCACAACCTGGCAATTATGGACAAGATGAGGAGCAACTCACCCAAGGGTCCTCAACGAGCCAGATGCCAGCCCTCCGCTCTGCAATGGACAGTGAATCACCTGGCTCTGCAGCGTGCCGCAGATCACCACTTGCCAATCCCTCCGGCCTGAGAGGTGCAGAGGCCCTCCTTCAAGCTGCCTTGGCCAGGCTTATGGCTGGAGACCGGGATACCTACGAGATACTCATGGCCGAGCGTGGGCGACAGGCAGCGCGTGACGCTGAGGCTGCGGAACGGCAAGCAGCGCGTGAGGCTGCGGAGCGGCAGGCAGCGCGTGAAGAGCGAGAGCGACAGGCAGACCGTGACTACCAGCTGCAGCTAGCTCAGCTCCGGCCCTCATCAGCCACATGTGACCTTCAAAACACCAAACTTCCAAAGGTCCGTGTTGAGGACTTCCCAGTGCTGGAGAAGGATGGAGACTTGGACTCTTTCCTGACTGCTTTTGAACGGACTTGCTTGCAGCACCATCTGGACAAGGATCAGTGGGCCAAATACCTGACCCCCCGTCTAAGGGGTAAGGCCCTGGATATCCTTGGGGACTTGCCTGCTGAGGCAGATCAGGGCTACGACACCATCAAGCGGGCCCTGATCCAACAGTACAACCTCACTCCAGAGTCCTACCGCAAGAAGTTCCGGACCCTGCAAAAGGGACCAAAGGACTCCTGGGCTGACCACCGGCGGGCACTTGCCCGAGCTGCCGACCACTGGACCCAAGGCCTGCAGCTTTCCACCGGACCGGAGATCCTGGACTTGTTCATCACGGAGCAACTCTTGTGGAACTGCCCTGAGGATCTCCGCCAGTTCATCCGAGACCAGAAGCCAAAGGGGTCCACGGCTACAGCTGCCCTGGCCGATGACTACACCAACAATCGGGCTCCTGAGGCCAGGAGAGCAGCCACCAGCAGCACCTGGAGAGGGGGTAAGATGAATTCTGCGACTGCCCCACCTGCCCCTAGACTGCAGGGGGTGTCCCCCTCAACTCCCCTCTCCAGGCCCGTGGCAGAGCCAAGACGGTGCCACCAGTGCAACCTACCTGGACACTTCAAGGCCATGTGCCCTCAGCGTCCCAAGGCCCCGGCTCCGTCCCCGTCCCAAGGGCCGCCCAAGGTGTATTGTGTGGGTGGGGGTGGTGGTAGGTCCCTGGACAGCTTCCAACCTGTCACCGTCGGCCGGTCTGTGACCATAGGACTGCGAGACAGCGCCTCGGAGGTGACTCTGGTGCGGCCTGAGATGGTGTCCCCCCAAGACTTGATCCCTGGAAAAACCCTCGCTGTCTCCGGGATTGGAGGCATTGACCCGGCGCTGCCTGTTGCTGACATTTATGTGGACTGGGGCGCAGGGCGAGGGGTGAGGGAGGTGGGGGTAACTGATCGGATCCCCGCAAACGTGCTACTTGGGACAGATTTGGGGCAGATAACCTCCCAGTTTGGGCCCCCACCAAGGGCTGAACCTTCAGCCAGTACGGACATGACTCCTGACAATGTTAATGTGTTATCTATGAATGATGTGAGAGAGGGGGGAGTGAACTCTGATATTTCTGCTTGCACAGACACCATAGACACACACACAGCTGCAGCTGTGACAGGGGAGGGGGTCAGAGAAAGGTGTGACAATGCCTCTACAAGTAATCAGCCTGTGAGCTGGGATCTGCTGCCCTCTGCAGGGATAAGCAGAGAGCAGGGTGCTGCAGGGGGAGGACCAGTGTGTGGGGTGGGGGCTACCACAGCAAATGTGGGGTCCCCAGAGATTTCACAGCGGGGTTCTGTTGCTGCAGGAGGGGAACAGGCAGGTGAGATTGGGGCCGGTCCAGGAGCGGAAGTGCTCCCAGGTAAGATCTCGGTGCATGGTTCCCCCACAACCGGGGTGTCAGGAAGCCAGGTAGGTCTGCCTGAACCGGCGACTTGGTCAGGAACGGAGGAGGAGCAGGCACGACCCACGGTCGCAGCGGCTGTGGCCGCTGTCACCCGCAGTGGGAGTGCTGGAAGCCAAGGGGCCTCCCGGAGGTCCGATAGCTCTTCCCCTTCTGACCAAGTGGCAGCCGAGTCAGGTGGAGGCCAGGACACAGGTCCCGGGGTACTGACCGAAGATGTGACAGTCTCGTCGATTCTGGCCACATCTAGTCAGGGGTTTCAGGCAGCGTTAGAAGCTGACGACAGCCTGAAAGCTCTTAAGGAGCAGGCGGCACAGCCTCCCTCGGACTCGGACCCGGAGCGAGTGGTCTGGGACCAAGGACGGCTGTACCGGGCCACGGTCCAGCAGGGTTCACCGGAGGCGTGGCCCAGGGACCGACAGTTGGTGGTACCCTATCCGTTCCGGACGGAGTTGTTGCGGATCGCACATGAGATTCCGATGGCCGGACACCTAGGGATCGCTAAGACCAAGGCCAGGTTAAACCAGCATTTCTACTGGCCAAAAATGGGGGCCGATGTGGCTGCCTACTGCCGTTCGTGTGAAACCTGTCAGAGAGTGGGGAAGGCGGGGCCACACCCCAAAGCCCCACTGGTATCTCTGCCCATCATCGATGAGCCTTTCAGGAGGGTGGCTGTGGATCTGGTCGGCCCGCTGGCCATCCCCAGCAGCTCCGGGAAACGCTTCATACTGACGGTAGTGGACTATGCCACCCGGTACCCAGAAGCAGTGGCCTTGTCGTCCATTCGGGCTGACAAGGTGGCCACCGCATTGCTGGAGATTTTCTCCCGAGTGGGTTTTCCCCAGGAAATGCTCACTGACCGGGGGACCCAATTCATGTCCCAGCTGATGGAGGCCCTCTGTAAGCAAGTCCAGGTGCGACATCTGGTGGCCAGCCCGTACCATCCACAGACTAATGGCCTGTGCGAGCGGTTTAATGGCACCTTAAAGCAGATGCTTAAGATGTTGGTCGACTCCCATGGGCGTGACTGGGAGCGGTATCTCCCACACCTGTTATTTGCTTACCGGGAGGTTCCACAGGCCTCAACAGGATTCTCACCGTTTGAGCTCCTGTACGGGCGACGTGTGCGGGGCCCCCTGGCTCTGGTGAAAGAGGCTTGGGAAGGGGATTTTGCCACCCCTGGAGTGTCGGTTATCGAGTATGTCATGCGCTTCCGGGACAAAATGCAGGCCTTGACGCAACTGGTACACGACAATATAGCTCAAGCCCAGGCCGATCAGAAGCGTTGGTACGACCAGAACGCTTGTGAGAGGACCTACCAAGTGGGTCAAAAGGTGTGGGTACTGGTCCCCGTACCACAGGACAAGCTTCAGGCAGCCTGGGAAGGCCCATACCTCGTGTACCAGCAGCTCAACCCTGTGACGTACCTGGTCACCCTGGACCCTGCCCGTGGAAGGCGGAAGCCCTTCCATGTGAACATGATGAAGGCACATCATGAGCGGGAGGCATGTGCGCTCCCCGTGTGCAACCTGCCCGAGGAGGGAGAAGCGGAAACCCTCTTGGATATGCTAGCCCAGGTTAGGGCCGGCGGATCCATTGAGGATGTGGAGGTTGGCCACCAGCTCTTGGAGGACCAACGGTCCCAGCTGTGGGCCACCCTCCTCCCCTTCCGGGGGTTGTTTACCAACCAGCCCGGAAGGACTGACTTGGCTGTCCATCACGTGGACACTGGGGATCATCCCCCGATCCGGCGTTCAGCATATCGGGTCTCCCTGGAGGTGCAGCAACACATGCGCCAGGAGATTGACGAGATGCTGAAGCTGGGGGTGATCCAGGCATCCAACAGCGCTTGGGCCTCGCCTGTAGTCCTCGTCCCTAAGAAGGACCGAACCACTCGGTTCTGCGTGGACTACAGGGGGCTCAATGCTGTCACGGTCGCCGATGCGTACCCAATGCCACGCATCGATGACCTGCTCGATCAGTTGGCCGGGGCTCAGTACCTGACCATCATGGACCTGAGCCGGGGATATTGGCAGATCCCCCTGACTCGCAAGGCCAGGGAACGCTCTGCCTTTATTACCCCATTTGGACTATACGAGTCCACGGTGATGCCATTCGGGATGAGGAATGCCCCTGCCACTTTCCAGCGGATGGTCAACACCCTGCTCAAGGGACTTGAAGGGTACGCGGCCGCGTACCTAGATGACATTGCCGTCTTCAGTCCCACCTGGGAGGACCACCTAGAGCATCTAGCACAGGTGCTCAGGCGGATCCACCGGGCAGGTTTGACCATCAAGCCGGGAAAGTGTCAGCTGGCCATGAGCGAGGTCCAGTACCTCGGTCACCGGGTAGGCGGGAGAACACTGAAGCCCGAGCCTGAGAAAGTGGAGGCCATCGCATCCTGGCCCACCCCCAGGACCAAGAAGCAGGTGATGTCCTTCTTGGGGACCGCTGGGTACTATAGGAGGTTTGTTCCACGCTATAGTAGCCTGGCAAAGCCCTTGACGGACCTCACCAAGAAGAAGCTGCCCTCTGCAGTCGATTGGACAATGGACTGCGAGACAGCCTTCCAGGCCCTAAAGGACGCCCTGTCCAGCCCGCCCGTGCTACAGGCAGCCGACTTCACGCGGCCGTTTGTAGTACAGACCGACGCCAGTGACTTCGGCCTCGGTGCGGTGCTCAGCCAGGTGGACTCTGCGAGCCAAGAGCACCCAGTCTTGTACCTGAGCAGGAAGCTGTTACCAAGGGAAGTGGCCTATTCCACGATGGAGAAGGAGTGCCTGGCCATAGTGTGGGCCCTGCAGCGTCTGCAACCCTATCTATACGGGCGCCACTTCATCGTGGAGACGGACCACAATCCCCTCAGCTGGTTGCACACCGTCTCTGGGACGAATGGGCGATTGTTGCGATGGAGCCTTGCGCTCCAGCAATACAACTTCACCATTCGCCACAAAAGGGGCCGTGACCACGGTAACGCAGACGGGCTGTCCCGACAAGGAGAGGTCGCGGACAGGCGCACGGGGGAACACCGGAGTGTGCTGCCCCCTAGCGCCCTCAAAAGGGGGGAGGTGTGAGGCAAATCCCGGGATATGAAGATGAATTATGACTTCCAGTCATAATCGCTCATCACTCCCTGGCAGTGCCCCCCTCCCTTCTTGTTCTCAATGTCCAGCATCTGTGAAGGTGTTACACCTCCATGGCCATCTCCTGTGATATGGAGATGAGATGATGTGGGAACAATGGACACAGGAGGACTCCCTGCCGTGACCCTGTGGTAGGAGCTGCTATCTAATTAGCAAGCTTGGAAGTATCCAGACAGAACGACTCCAGTAAAAAATGGTTCATATCTCGCAAGCCATATTTCCGATAAATATGGCAACCATAAAAATGGTGTCTCCGCATGCGGACGATGCTGGCACACCCTTTTTATGGGAGCGGGAGCTTGGGAAATACCCCAGGCGTGATATCAGCCAATGGGGAACTAGTAGACAAGTCATGAGTCCTCTCATTCTGTAGCTAAATTCATAGCTGTCACAATGAGAGCGTTGGCGTCTGCCTACGACGCTCCCAGGCCAAGTTATGGCCATATTCCATGTTGTGGATTTTGTCCATAACTCCAGCCAGGGGTGGAGCAGTGCTCCCTCTGAGGTCACTAAGGTAGGAGGGGACCTGGATTTGCCCAGGTTGATAACCCTACTTCGGCCATTTTCCAGTGTTCTTTCGCTGGGGGTCACGTGCAGGAAACATCTGTGGGAGTTCCTAGAAACCTGGTCTACAGCGCCCCCCTGTGGCCAGACGCACAAGGTAACTGATTGAATTGCATACCTGTTTGTAAACCATGCTTTATCTGTAACTGTACTCTGACATATGTATATTCTGTAGATTCCCTATTGTATATATTGTAGTTTCTAGTGTGCTTTAGGCTGATTAAATTATATAATTAATCTTGGGCTGTTCTGTTATCTCGATCTTGAATCCCACGTCTGTGTGTTCGGCTAATAGTTACCGTGAAGCGGTTGGTGGCAGCGAGTTGTGCCAAGGATTATTGTGGGGAGGCCAGTGAGATCCGGGGAGGTTTTATATATTCCGCCCGCGGAGGTCGGGGGAATATATACCCTACTCTCACTGGGGACCCTTCAATAATCGGCATAAGTAGTATAGCGGCCTCCTTGCTTATTGTCGGGCAATTCCATAATTGGCCTGACTATAAGAGGGGCGCTAGAGAGCGCGTCACGTGCTCTGTCTGTCGGTCGGGAGGTATAAAGGAGGGGTGACCCCCACTTGTTACCCCCCGATTGTGACGTACTGGTAGCCAGCGCGGGGGATTTCTGAGTGACCCCCCCGGTGGTTTGTGACACCAAGCAAAGCGCTTCGCTTAGTTACCCGATGTTTACTTTGGTTACGTGTGCAGGGAGCAGGCAGCCCGGCTTCTAGCAGCTGCGGACGCTCGTAACCAAGGTAAATATCGGGTATCAAAGCAAAGCGCTTCGCTTAGTTACCCGATGTTTACCTTGGTTACCAGCGTCCGCAGCTTTCAGATGCCGGCTCTCAGTCTATCACGTTCAGTTCCCCTCACTCCCGATCATGACTCCAATGCCCGCCCATAAACTTCAAGTGACAGGATCCAGCAAAATAACACATGCGTTTGCATGACGTCGCTGTCTGTGGTGCTGATCTGCGGTCTCCGGTCCTGCCGACTCTCCGCTGCTGCCGCTTCCGGCCACAGTGGAGTGCATATGCAATGAGCATAATGAGCGGGGGTCAGAAGCAAGTGACAGCAGCGGCAGAGACAGCAGGGCTGGAGAAGGTGAGTATAGAATTTTTTTTTTTTTTACTAACACGTGTGTTTTCTCCGGTGCATGTCACACGGATCACATCCATGTGGTCCGTATGTGGGCCGTGTGACACCCGTGATGCCGGAGAAAGACGGACATGTCAACATGTGGAGCACACGGGCACACGGTCCATGGCAGAACACGCACGTGTGCACAGACCCATTGATTTTAATGGGTCTACGTGTGCCCGTGTCTCCGGCACGTGAGGAAACGGACCAAACACGTACCGGAGACACGGACGTGTGAAGGAGGCCATAGACTGAGTGGGAGCAGCAGCCAGAGCGCACCAAATAAGTGACATGCTGCACTCTTGAGCGCAGCGATTTGGATCAAATTTCAGCATGCAAATCACTGCGCTGTCAAACGCAACGTGCGCACGGATTATGCACAATCTTCACATTGCAGTGCTAGCTGCAGCGTAAACGCATGAAATTACACACGTGCACATAGGCTTTCTGAATTCTCAGACTGCTGGGGAGCAGAGACATGCAGTTTAGGGCAACAAACTGCACCCAAAACGCATCAAAAACTGCACTGTGCAGACAGGGCCTAAACGAGAAACAGCTGCAGAATATTGGGGAGCGGCAGTGATGAAGGCGGACCAGCCCCGGTTGCCCAGCGCCCGGGCTCCGGGAGTCACTGCCGTCCTCCCCCTGCGGGATGTGCATGCAATAGGAAGGAAACGGCAAAGCGGCGTCACGTGACCGCTCGATAGCACGTGACTCCAACGTCATCGCTACCAGGTGCAGCTCCATTCTAGACACGGCCGAGCACCGAGTGAGGAGCGTGTAGACAGTCCCGGCGACGGCGGACGCGGCTCATGTGAGTGCTCTGCTTCCCGTCACTGCCCCGCAGGGAGCCGCCTGTGCCCTGAGCCGCCGCACCGGGGCCCGGAGTGTCCGGCCTGTGCCGGGGGAGCGGAAGCGCTGAGGGAAGTAGCCGTGTGGGAGCTCCGGGGTATTAGTTGGCGCCTCTCCCCGGGTCCCGGGCTGCTGACATGCCCGCTGTCACCCTCCCATAACATTATCCGGTGCTGTCCTCAGACTATAGGGCGCAGTGCTGCCCAGATGGCCGAGTCATCGGTAACACTGGGACTTTCCCATAATCACGGGGCTCCTCAGAATCTTACCCTGGACTCGTCCTGATCAGTATTGCCTGGCACTGCTGTGTAGCTGGCAGGGCTTGCTGGGCATTGTAGTGTAGAAACACTATGCTCTAACAGGTGGCTCCTGCAGAAACATGCCGGGAGTCTGGGCTGGCGCTTGGCTTGGAGTTTCCATTAGGGGCTAAAGTTACAAGTTCTGTCAAAAAAATGAAGCACATAGTCCTATCAGTACTAATAGCATGGTCTAAGGTGCTAAAGGTTGTATTCCTGGCATCTGATGGGGCGATTTCTGCCCCCCAATGCTGGTACCCGGATAATGCCCTGCTGGATTAGCCAGTGCTAAGCACCTGACACTTGGGACTTGGCACTTATTAGGCTGGTCACCCATCAGTTTCATGGTCCAAGTGCGGATTGCAATGTCCAGACCGGCCGTGGGTCTCCTGAGCGCCGCAGCCTCATGTATGACGATGGTCTGGTGAGTTTGTATGCGCAGGCTGAGCTCTGACCGTGATGTGTGGACGCCCTACCATTGTGCTGGACATTGGGAACTGGGACTGAATTAGCCGATTTAGAAGTGTTATTTGAGGAGGCGTTGTGTTGATATGGCTGTCCCTTTAGGGGATTTTTAATAGTTAAATTTACTTTGTAGCAAAATAAGCATTCACTTTTTTTTTTTGCATATTTTGTAGAACTGTTGAAATTTTGGAGAATCTCAGCAAAATGATGCGTTTGTGGCTGGAAAGAATGTAATGTGAATGAAGCCTGAGGGTATGTGCACACAATCCGAACCCACTGTGTCCTGGACGCGGTAGGCTCTGACTTGCGGGGCCATGAGTCTCCTCCGCAGGAGACCGCAGCGGCCCGTGATCAGCGTTCGAGCTGCTGCGGTCTCTCGCTTGTGTTCTCCCTACAGAAGACGCTTGCTACTCCGCAGCAAATAATTGACATGCTTGTGGCTCGAAAAGCTTCACCGCAGGTCATTTTTGCTGTGGGCTGCACATGCACAGTGGGTACAGGATTTCTAGAAATCCCGTCCACTGTGCTTCTTCTGTACAACGCAGCATTTTGGACGCAGCTGAAACAAGCAGCCTCCGAAACGGTGCAAACACTGATTGTGGGCACACACCCTTAAAGGGAACCTGTCAGGTCCAATATGCACCCAGAATCTCGAGCAGTTCTGGGTGCATATTGCTAATTCCTGCCTAACTGTCCCTGTATCTAGTTGCATAGATAAAGGGATCTTTAGAAAAAGTATTTCTAAAGATCTTTTATCGTATGCTAATAAGCACACGGACTAGTCCCAAGGGTGTTATATCCCCTGGCTAGTCGGCCCCATTAGCATGTTAGTATGTCCCTATGGTCGTGCTAACATGCTAATGAATGTGCAGCATCAGAGGATGATCTCACTCACCTCTCCGCCGCCATCGCTGCCCAACACTGGATTTTGGCTCAGTGTGCATGATCCTGGAGTTTGGCTCATGCGCACTACTTCAGTTTGAAGTTGTGACGTGTACACCCGGCTTCATAGTGCGCATGACTGGAACTCCGGGGTCATGGGTACTGAGCCGAAATCCAGCTTCGGGCGGTGATGGCGGCGGAGAGGTGAGTGAGATCATCCTCTGATTCTGCACATTCATTAGCATGTTAGCACGACCACAGGGCTGTACAAACATGCTAATGGGTGTGACTAGCCAAGGGAACTAACACCCAGGGGACTAGTCCCCTTGCTCTATAGCATACGGTAAAAAATGTTTAGAAATGCTTTTTCTAAAGATCTCTATCTATGCTAGTGTATACAGGGACAGTAAGGCTATGTGCCCACGGGCGCTCGTACCTGCGGATGTATCCGCAGGTACGAGCGCATGTTTCCCGCAGCAGCCCGCTGGCGTCCGCAGCTATTTTTAGCTGCTAGATTACAGCGGAATAGCTGCGGGAAACATGCGGCTTACCTGCGGACGTCCCGGCCTCTTATCTCCATAGCGGAGGGCCGGGACATCCACAGGTAATAACGCATGAATAATTGACATGCAATTATACATGCGGATGCCTACATCCGCAGCATGGTCGGCAGCCGCACTTTCCGCAGCGTGGACACAGCACTCCCCATGTCCCATAGGATAACATGGGGAGTGACTGTACATGCTAAAACCTGCGGATTTATCTGGAAAATCCAGAAAAATCCGCAGGTTTTCCGTGGCAAAATCCGCAGAAACAAGCTCCTGTGGGCACGTAGCCTTAGGCAGGGATTAGCAATATGCAGCCAGAACTGCCTGTGGTCCTGGGTGCATATTACACCTGACAGGTTTCCTTTAAAGTGTATTTAGTTGTGCCAATTTTCATTGGAGATGGTAGAATCAATTTGAAAGTACTCCAGTTCATTAACCATGTTTGCACCTGTTAAAATAAGAACGCTTAGGCTATGTGCGCACTAGGCCATTTTACCCGCGGTTTTGCTGCGGAAATTTCTTGAGAAATGTTTGAAATCTTTCTGTAGACATTTCCCAGCAAAACCTATGGGAAAAAAATAGCTGTGTGCACACTGCGTTTTTTTTTCTCAAGAAAATTCTTTGTGAAGATTTTCTTGAGAAAATTTCTCGAGAAAATGTACATGTCACTTCTTTTCCGCAGGTACCTGCGGAATACCCCCGCTATTTCACTCCATTCACTGTAATGTAATCATTAAATTCTGGGGGTATACCACAGGTAGCAATTGATGTGCGGTATACCCCCGGTATAGCCGCGATTTACCTGCGGTAATGTTCATCGCTGCCTGAGGTTTTGCAGGAAGTGATGTCATTATCCCAGGAAGAGGAAGCAGAGCAGAGTAAACACAGACGTCACACTCTCTGGACGCCGCACAGAAGCACTTCCGTGTGACCTCCAGGTGCCCGTGCAGTCTGTGTCCCGCTGCGGCTGCCTGCCCTGCAGTGTGTCAGTGTCTGCCCGCAGTATCAGCAGCTTGTCACCCTGCAGCGCAGGCAGACACTGACACACAGCAGTGCGTGCAGCCGCGGGGATGCCGAGCGCTGCTGTCAGGAGGTGAGATGAGATCATTACCTGCTGTGATGATCTCCTGCCTCCTGATGTCACCGCTGTCGCTGCAGTCTATGCCCGTGACGTCACGGACTCTCGCGATACTGCTGACAACGCGGCGGGCACAGAAGGCAGTGACAGCGCTGATGGCAGGACTGCAGGAGATCATCACAGCAGGTAATGATCTCATCTAACCTCCTGATGGCAGCACTCTGCATCCCCTGCAGTGACCTGGGCTATTGATGTTAGCTCAGGTCACTGCATTGCTCTCCCAGCCAATGGGGAACATTCTGTTCTTCATGGACTGGAACAGTGACTATGGTATGGATCGCCGTGGGACACCCCCCCTCCCCCTTATTGGATTACGCCGGACGTGGAATTGATTGTTCTTATCAATAAATTGGTGAAAGAGGGAATGTGGGGAGTGTTTTGTTTTTTTTTTTTTTTTTCTCTCTTCAAATAAAACTTTTTTTGTTGTCTATTTTATATTTCTTACTGACTTGGTTAGTGATGTCAGGTATCTGATAGACGCGTGACATTACTAACCCCAGGGCTTGATGCCAGGTGACATTACACATCTGGCATCAACCCCATATATTACCTCGTTTGCCACCGCGCCAGGGCAACGGGATGAGTTGGGGCGAAGCGCCAGGATTGGCACGTCTAATGGATGCGCCACCTCTGTGACGGCTGCAGCCTGCTATTTTTAGGCTGGGGAGTGTCCAATAACAGTGGACCTCCCTAGTCTGAGAATATCAGACCCCAGCTGTCCGCTTTACCTTGGCTGGTGATCCAATTTGGGGGGGACCCTACGTTTTTTGTTTTAAATTATTTATTTAATGTAAAATAACAGCGTGGGGTGCCCTCTGTTTTGGATTACCAGCCAAGAAGCTGCCAGCTGTGGTCTGCAGGCTGCAGCCGTCTGCTTTACCCCAGCTGGCTACAAAAATAGGGGGAACCCCACGTCATTTTTTTTTTAATTATTTATTTTTTGGCTAACTACAAGGCTAGACACCCTTTAGTGCCACCTGAAAATCACTAAAGGGTGCCAGCTTAGAATATGCAGGGGGGTAGGACATTATATAGGTCTTTCTCATCTATCCATCATCTGTCTATCGATTATCTATATTATTTCTGTTCAGCATAAAAAACCGCAGGGACCAACCTTCAGCAAAAAAAATCCGCACCAAATCCGCGGGAAAACCGCATGCGTTTTTGCCGCGGTTTTTCTGCAAATTTGGTGCGTTTTTTTTTTTTCCCGCAGGTGCAGTAATCTTGAACTCCCAGAAGTTTCTCAAGAAATTTTCTTGAGAAAAATCACTTTTCTAGTGCGCACATAGCCTAATACTTGTCTCTGACGCCGTATCAGCAACGTCCGTACTATCTCTCCCGGGGCTCACGTGAAGTTACATCACGCGAGCCCTGCACCCAATCAGTGCTGATTTTACTCTTTCCACCTTTGGATGAATTGAACATCAAGAGGAAGTCTGAGCTGTGGCCTCACTTCCTATTAATGTTTGATACGTGCAAAGGTGGAATTGGTGATTGCACTGATTGGGTGCAGGGCTTGCGCAATGTAACTTCATGTGAGCCCTGGGTGTGTGAATATAAGTATTTTAACTGGTACTAACATGGGGATTGAAAAGAGGTTGCCACAGTAGAGGACAACCCCTTTAATCTTGCAGGGAAAACGTGATTTTTGGATTTTCAGGTAACAGCTGTTTTCCTGAGAGATTAAGTGCTTGTGCAGGTAAGGCTAGTTTCACACTTGGGTTTTTTTCCTTCAGTCGTAATCCGCCGTTTTGGAAAACAGCGGAATCCGTTAACGGATTCTTCTGCTTCCCATAGACTTGTATGGACGACAGATTGCGACTGATGGACCTGCGTTGCTTCCGCTGGCTGACGCTGCGTTGCTTCCGCCCGGCGGAAGGAACGCAGCATGTAACGTTTCTTTGAGCGTCGGAGTCCTTTATTTTTTCACTGTGCATGCTCATCTATTTTTTTTTTTTTTTTTTTTTTTATCACAGAAACTTTGTCTCTCGGTGGCCGAACGCTCAGCTGAGCAGCCGGCTTTTGAGAGCGCTCAGCTGATCGTTCACAATAGTCTGCTGCCGGTAAAACTGTACAAAAAAAAAGCAGATTCCGTTGTTTTGTACAATCCGTTGCATCCATTGTGCCACTATATGCAACGCATCCGTCACACAACGCAATGCAATGGATGCCGTTTAACGCAAGTGTGAAACTAGCATAAGTGTTAAAAATGCAGTGGAAGCATGAGGCTTTCTGGTTAGACGCAGCATGACCGCTGCGCATGTACAAAGCCTTGAGGAGCACTAAGCAACTATATAGAAGTTACGTCACCTGATGAGCAGGAAAAAAAAAATCTATCTACTGGCTAACATGCTACAAAGATATATTTTACCTGCAGAGCAATTGTTGTAGTTGAAAATATCCTTTTTGCTTAACTTTAGTGTAATGTGTGTGGGCATCTATACATAGTAAATCTTAACCATTGTCTTTAAAGGGAACCTGTCAGGTGCAATATGCACCCAGAACCACGAGCAGATCTGGATGCATATTGCTAATCCCTGTATACACTAGCATAGATAAAGAGATCTTTATAAAAAGCATTTCTAAAGATCGTTTCTCATGTGCTAATGAGCGAGGGGACTAGTCCCCTGGGCGTTCTATTCCCCGACTAGCCGCCCTCTTAGCATGTGTTAGTACGCCCACAGGGGCGTACTAACAGGCTATTCAATTCAGCGTCACCAGTGGTGACTATGACCACGCTTCTGAAGTCCCGGCACTTCCGGTCATGCGCACTAGACCACTCTGAAGCCAGGACGCATACACCCAGCTTGATACTGCGCATGACTGCAGTCCCTGGCCTCATTAGCATACTATATTAATGATGTTTAGAAATCCTTTTTCTAAAGATCCCTTTATCTATGTAGTGTATACAGGGACTATTAGGCAGAGATTAGCATTAAACACCCAGAACGGCTTGTGGTTCTGGGCATATTGGACCGGACAGGTTCCCTTTAAGTAGAGATATTCTGCTTCCCTTATATCTACAATTTACAGACTTAATGGCAGTTTGACAGGTGACTTCTGTAATGATGTGAATGATGGATTTACAGGGTCAGTAAGAGGAATGTAAGTACTGTTCATTGAGGTCATAAATTACTGATGAGGCAGTGACCAGATGTAAAAGAGCAGAGAAACCATTCTACTGTATATGTTTAAAATGACTTAAGAAAGCAATAAAATACTATTGATTCCAGACAGTAACCTCTAGGAACATCAAAAATTGAAGAGGTGGGAAAGAAGAGGAAAGGAGTGAAACGAAGTAAAATTTCAGTGTGCGATTCTAATGCCGAAGAGAACATCAGTCTTTAAAAAGAAAAGAGAAAATAGAGAGAAGCGATTAGGGTATGTGCACATGATCAGGATTCACTGCACCATGGATGCAGCGGGTCCTGACCTGCGGGTCCACGAGTCTCCTCCCTAGGAGAACGCAGCTGCTCGTACCACGATCAGGGTCAGTGCGCTGCGTTCTCTCGCTTGTTCTCCCTGCGATGGACGCTTGCAAATCCGCAGCAAACAATTGACATGCTGCGGTCTGGAAAGCCCCACCACAGGGCCGTGTTTGCTGCAGAAAAAACAACCACGGTGGGCACGGGATCCATCCAATATACTTGTACTGTACAACACAGCGTTTTGGAAACACGCTACATCCAAAACAGTGATCGTTGGCATGCACCCATATAGTGCAGAGACATGGTGGTGTAAAGGTTGGCACCACTGCTTTGCCGCACTTTGCTGAAATCTGCCCAAGCACAGTGCCTTCTTGTTGTCTGCATGTTCTGTCCATGCTTGCATGGGTTACCTTCCTTACCCTAAGACAAGGCCCACTGTGGAAGGAGATACTGGAGCATGGTGCTCATCTCCTAGTCATAGATATAAGGAGCCTGCCGCACATACTCTGCTGCCATTTAGGCCTCATGTCCACTTGCGATTTTGATATGTGAGTGCAATCCGATAAAAATGCTTAATTTTCTACTGCACAAATCGTGATCTTGGTGCAATCACAGACAAAGGAGGAGATGGGAGAAAGTGCTCCCTCCATCTTCTCCGAGGCTGTGATAGGATCGCAAGATCTCATCAGTCGCATGACCCTCGGCTGACGCCCGCAGCACAGGGTCATTAGCATATCGCTTCTGATGCTCTCGCGTCGGAAGCGGTACACAAGTGGAAAAGAGCCCTTACAAGTAGAATCTGCTACCTGCACTGTAACTTTTCCTCTATATAACTGGACATCGATTCTGAGGATAGGGCATAATATCAGAATCAGTCATCAGTAACTGCTTGGTGAGGGTCAGATACCTGCCACTATTAATCTAGCTTCTTCTGAACTTTGTATTTTAGGTTGAGAACATGGTACATGAGGAAACCACTACTGTGCCTAAAAGGATCGTTTAGATTGATTTTTCATCTAAAAAAGTAACTCCATAATCCAGAATGGCAGCGGGTCCACCTCAAAGTGGGGGAGCTGCAGGCCCTTCTGGACCTCCCACAGTGGCAAACCAATGGAATCCAGGGTCTTATGCCGTGGCTGTTTGGGAATGGCAAGATGAATTTTCTAAATGGCGGCCCTACAGCAGTAAAGTGAGCAACTATATTGAGCAATGCATACAGTCCTACCAGCTGCAGAAAAATACCCGTGCCCTTGGGAACAACAGTAGTATTGCCCTTGGACAAGCTGATCCAATGCTGGCTCCATATATTATTGATATCGCAATGCTTGCACAGTTTCGCCAAGATACAGGTAAGTGTGCACATTGTCTAATATTTAGAAATATTTTAGCATCTGCTTGACTGAGCCAGACGTTTGGGCTTTGTGTTCATGAGTTTTGGCAATTATTTGACACGTATTTTTGCTGCAACAAAAACGCAGCGTCTTATCGTTCCAGCAAAGTGGATGTGACTTATAGAAATCTCTGGCTCGCTGTGCTTCTATTTTACTCAGCGTAAACTGACCTGTGCTTTGTATTTCAAATCTGCAACATGTCAACTTCTCTTGCTGAGCTTTATGGGCAGATTTTCTCCATAGAATTTGCGGGAAAAGCACAGGTAAAAATGAACATGTCTTTTTAGCGTGTTTCGGTAGCGGAAATGCACTAAAAATGCATGTAATATGCACATGAAGTTTTGTCAAAGGCAAATACCAGGTGTGACTGGTCCTTCTCCCATATCACACAATCAACAGCACGAGAGATGAGTAAGCAATCCAAAGCATATTTATTCCATGCAATCCAGAATGTCCATCAAATAATCCACCACACAGAGGGTAAAATATTCTATTAATGGCATAAATGTCCCGGGGATGAGTCACAATCCTCCAGCTGTCCTTTTCCAGGCAAATCGGGATGTCTCAGTCTTTCTGGGGGTGTCAGCCTCTAATCAGAGTATCAATCTTCATCCTTCTCTCTTCTCCTGCTCAGCCAGACTGGTAAATCCCTCAGGTAAGCAGAGAGTTTACAGTAGGTGGATCCCAGGCCCCCTCCTCCATACTTAAGGCCCAGTCACACACAACGACTTACCAGTGATCCCGACAACGATACGACCTGATGAGGATCGCTGGTAAGTCGCTGGGAGGTTGCTGGTGAGATATCAGACCGTACCAACGACGCAGTAACGATGGGCGACCTGTATAACTATCTCGGCAGCAGTGAGACCCTGTTAGGTCGTTGGTAGGCGTCAAACACAGTGATGTGTCCTGCCCAGCAGGACATCGCCTTTGAAGAAAATGGTCCAGACCATTCGGCAACGACTAGCGATCTCACAGCAGGGGCCTGATCGCTGGTAGGTGTCAAACATAACGAGATCGCTGGCGAGATCGCTGCTGCGTTACAGAAACTGACTCCGCAACAATCTCCTTAGCGATCTCGTTGTGTGTGACGGGGCCTTTAGGGACAGGAACACTACAGGGGGTGATTACCTACAGACAATACAATGTACACACAAGCAATACAAATAATGGACAGTGAATCAAGCGTAAAATACGAACCTACACAGCATGATACACAGTACAAAATCACATCAACGAAGTGGCTTTTTTTTTTTTTTTTTTTTTATATAAAAACATGACCTACCAAAAAGACAAAAACCACAGCTTCAAAAAACGCACTCAATGTAACCTAATTTACTTATTGGGTGTGGAAACTCCACAACATAAAACGCCCATTGTGGGAACGTAGCCGAATGTGTATGATAGCCTTTATTTGTAGCAAGGTCTCGTATTTTATTTATGTGTGATATCTGAATCATGTAACATTTAAGGGTGCGGTCTTGTAAGAAAACTGATTTACATTAGACAGGTATGTTTCAGCTTATATGTATGCATATAGAGCACATGCCTGGACAAATCCACACTTCACTGTAGGTTTGTTCTATTTCACTCCTGATTTCTGCTCTGGAGCTAGTTCTATGGCACATAGGCACATACGGTCTTCCTTTCCTTTAGAAACTTGTAAGTGCCCCCATATTAAGCCTTTTATCTTGCAGATATTAATATGCAATGTGCCCTAAAAACCTAGAAGGCGTGTGCCTCTGAACTCTTCTGCTGAGCGAAGTAGAAAGGAGCAGTGTTGGCATTTTTGCTCATAGCTGGTGATATTTATTCTTAAATTGTAGAAAACCAGAATATCATTAAGGCTACGTTCCCACAATGAGTTTTTGATGCTGCGTATTTTTTGTTGCATTAAACACATAACATCTTACATTTCCAGCAAAGTGAATGGGATTTGTACAAATCTCCTGCCCGCTGCGCTTCTTTTTTTACCCAGCATAAACTGACCTGCGGTGCGCGTTTCACATCCACAGCATGTCAGTCTCCTGCAGCTACACTGAGTTTTATGAGCAGATTTTCTCCATAGATGTGCATTACATACAGAAAGGCTACAAGTAAGAAATGCAGATGAGTTTAGTGTGTTTCTGTGGCGGAAAAGCGTCAAAAACGCATGTTGGTCACACATAATCTTATCAAAGCCCAATACCAGGAAGTAGCAAAAACAAAGCAGCTTTATTTAAAGCGTGACACACCAAAAAGACAAAACATGCTGCTTCTAAAGCGCAGTAAAAACAACACATACACAACTGCAATGAAAATCCCCACTAGTAACTTTAATTTAAATTCAGAAATGCGGGAACATAGCTTAAGGGTATGTGCACATGTTGCTTTTTTTTGTGTGCTTTTCTATTTTTGGCAGGAAAAAAGCAGCTAAAAAATGCACTTTTTTTTTTTTTTTTTTTTTTTATATTGCATTAGCACATTTTTTTTCCTTTTATCTCATGGCGATAGTGGGGGTTCAGGTACTGTACATCCACGATCGCTGCCGGGTCTCTGTCTGATGTTACAGCCAGGACCCGGCTCTCACTGCCTGAAGTGGTGCTTGCCCGCTCCTGGTAGTTTAACCCCCTGAATGCTGCGATTGCAGCAATTGGGGGGCAGGTGGGGGAATCACTTACTTTTCCCCTGGTGATCGGATCCCTGTAACGCGATCACATGGACACGATCGCTGCCATGGTAACCCTGGGTCGTCACCGTGATGACCCCGGGTTACTGAGCTACGGAGAGCTTTACACACCATGTGTGAGGCAAAATGTTGCGCTATAATCCCCTGTAGTGACATAGCTTTGCAGGGTATTATAGAAACTCACTCAGTCTCGTAGACGTTGCTAGGATGGTTATTTTCCTTGCAGTATTAAAATCTGCAAGGAAAAACGCATGAAAAAAAAGCAACGTGTGCACATAGCCTAATACTGTAAGTTGCATTATAAAAAGTAAACATATATTTAATAGAGATTCATTGAGGATCCAAAAGAGCCGGGTTGTTTTGATGAGTGCAGCCAAGTGATCAGATCATCAAAAAATACTCTATCAAATACCCATTGTGAGGTCCTAAAAGAGTCACGCTGAAATCATGTGGCGAAGAAAATGTGAAGCGAGAACAGAGGGTAAGACTTTTAGGAAGTTTTCTAACCTTTTAAAATTGATGTCTTAATACAATCGGTACCCTCCGATCAGCTGTTCCTTGAGGCGGCAGATGTGTGAGCTGTTTTATATTATGGAGGCAGCTTTGTACTTTACTGCACCGTATACATTTAGCGGCCATTCAAGGTGTTGAAGTGTATAGAGAGGATCCGCATGCTGATCAAATATTGATAGCTTTATCCCAAAGATCATCCATTATATATATATATATATATATATATATATATATATATATATATATATATATATATATATATATATATATATATATATATATATATATATATATATATATATATATATATATATATATATATATATATATATATATATATATATATATATATATATATATATATATATATATATATATATATATATATATATATATATATACATATATATATATATATATATATATACATACATACATACATACATACATACATACATACGTATCTCTATATCTCTCTCTGGAGCATCTACTGAGTGTGTATGTGTAAAATCAGTCAGTCATGAACTATGGCAATAACCAAGCAAGGGGTGACCAATCCAAACGGGGCCCTACAAAGAGTCAGAAACCTTTTCAGCAAGGGAATCGTTAAAGGGATATTCCCATCTCAAAGATCCTATGCCAATAAGTAGTAGGTGTAATATTACCAAATACCTCTGATTAGAAATGTAGTATAATTCTTCTGATTCACTATGCCACTACCTAATGTGTAGTGAATTGCAGGACCTTAGGTATCCATAGTTACGACCACGCATATAGTCATAGCCAGTTAGTTGCTGGTGGTCATAACAATTGATATCTAAGGTCCTGCTCATGAGGTAAACAGTAATGAATTAGCAAATACCCCCAATTAGAAATGTAGTATAGTTCTTCTAATTCATTACTGTTTACCTCATGAGCAGGACCTTAGATATCAATGGTTATGACCACCAGCAACTAACTGGCTGTGACTATATGCGTGGTCGTAACTATGGATACCTAAGGTCCTGCAATTCACTACACATTAGGTAGTGGCATAGTGAATCAGAAGAACTATACTACATTTCTAATTGGGGGTATTTGCTAATGTTATTATTATATCTACTACATATTGGGATAGGATGTTGAAGATGGGAATACCCCTTTTTAAGAGCATGTCCGCACGCTGTGTTCTTGTTTGATAATAAAAGTGATCACTCCTGGACGAAGCACACGAGCTGCGAAACGCGCGTCAGTGTTGGTGGGGGTTGCTACACTGATACCACTTGTTCCATCTGGTAATATGATGTTATGATGCATGATTTTTAAGTCCTAACTACATAGCCTCTTTACTTCTTATTACTTTTTGTAAGTTTTCATGTCCTGATACACTTGTATCTCCTTTTGGCTATATTATTCACTGACAAACATGCATATATGTATATATGATATATTTCTTACTTTTTCAGGTGGTATATAGTGGTGCTATTAGTCACCACAGGTGTTGTACCCCCATGTGTTTATATTTCATCCGTCACCTGGGCGGTTCCATTTTTGATTGATGTGTTTTTAATTTTTAATTCATTTTGCCAATAAAGGTTACCCTTTTAATCATTATTGCTTGCTTTAAATTTCTATTGGTGGTTATTTATTTTTTTTGACACACTACATCCAAAAACCTTTGCTTTTACCCCCAGTGAGAGCCGCTTGCACTGAGCCGATCACCGAGCGTACCCTAGCACACAGATGCTTGATCGAGTGATTTGCATACGTAAAGCACCCTGACTCGGACATTTTTTTTTTTTTTTTTGTCTGTGTTTGCTATGAACCCAGAACTTTACAGTTCGCGTTGGCTCATCTTTACTACCTAGGCATCCAAGCCACCCTTAAAAATGGAAGGTTGTGTGCTAAAGACCTGAAGGGATCTGCCTCATGTCTGGTGGAACGATCTGAACGACTTTATCAGCAACCTAGATAAAGGTACATGCACCATAGAAAGCCTACTGGGACACTTCCATTCGGTGCACAATACATCTTATTCTGAACACTGTACAGTTTAATTGAACCTTGTCTCATTGCAAAAAACATTTGTAGTGATGTCAAATCCTCCATTCCCCCCACATACACTGGCTGCTAGTGAGATCAAGCTAGGCAGGGCATTCGGACATACAGGTGTGAATACTGCTGGGCTGGCTATACACGGCTGGTTAGGCAGGGCATTCGGACATACAGGTGTGAATACTGCTGGGCTGGCTATACACGGCTGGTTAGGCAGGGCATTCGGACATACAGGTGTGAATACTGCTGGGCTGGCTATACACGGCTGGTTAGGCAGGGCATTCGGACATACAGGTGTGAATACTGCTGGGCTGGCTATACACGGCTGGTTAGGCAGGGCATTCGGACATACAGGTGTGAATACTGCTGGGCTGGCTATACAGGGCAGGTTAGGCAGGGCATTCGGACATACAGGTGTGAATACTGCTGGGCTGGCTATACAGGGTGTCACAAACCACCGGGGGGGTCACTCAGAAATCCCCCGCGCTGGCTACCAGTACGTCACAATCGGGGGGTAACAAGTGGGGGTCACCCCTCCTTTATACCTCCTGACCGACAGACAGAGCACGTGACGCGCTCTCTAGCGCCCCTCTTATAGTCAGGCCAATTATGGAATTGCCCGACAATAAGCAAGGAGGCCGCTATACTACTTATGCCGATTATTGAAGGGTCCCCGGTGAGAGTAGGGTATATATTCCCCCGACCTCCGCGGGCGGAATATATAATATCTTCCCGAATCTCACTGGCCTCCCCACAATAATCCTTGGCACAACTCGCTGCCACCAACCGCTTCACGGTAACTATTAGCCGAACACACAGACGTGGGATTCAAGATCGAGATAACAGAACAGCCCAAGATTAATTATATAATTTAATCAGCCTAAAGCACACTAGAAACTACAATATATACAATAGGGAATCTACAGAATATACATATGTCAGAGTACAGTTACAGATAAAGCATGGTTTACAACAGGTATGCAATTCAATCAGTTACCTTGTGCGTCTGGCCACAGGGGGGCGCTGTAGGCCAGGTTTCCAGGAACTCCCACAGATGTTTCCTACACGTGCCCCCAGCGAAAGAACGCTGGAAAATGGCCGAAGTAGGGTTATCAACCTGGCCAAATCCAGGTCCCCTCCTACCTTCGTGACCTCACAGGGAAGCACTGCCACTCCCCCTGCATGGATCAGAATTATCCAGCAAAGGGGATATTGGCCATAACTTTGCCTGGGAGCGTCGTAGGCGGACGCCAATGCTCTCATTGTGACAGTTATGAATTTAGCTACAGAACGAGGGGACTCATGACCTGTCTACGAGTTCCCATATGGCTGATATCACGCCTGGGGTATTTCCCAAGCTCCCCCTTCCATAAAAAAGGTGTGCCAGCATCGTCCGCCTGCGCAAACACCATTTTTATGGTTGCCATATTTATCGGAAATATGGCTTGCGAGATATGAACCATTTTTTACTGGAGTCGTTCTGTCTGGCTATTTCCATAGCCTTGCTAATGAGATACAGCTCCTACTACAGGGTGACGGCAGGGAGTCATCCTGTGTCCATTGTCCCTAAGCCACCTAATTTCCATATCACAGGACATGGCCATGGGATTTGTTGCTAAACCAGTTGTGTGAAGGAAAGGGGGGGTGACACCAGGAGAGGGCTTCCTGACATACTTGAATATCATGATTTATCGTCATATCTCCGGATTTACCTCACACAGGGCTAGTTAGGCAGGGCATTCGGACATACAGGTGTGAATACTGCTGGGCTGGCTATACAGGGCTGGTTAGGCAGGGCATTCGGACATACAGGTGTGAATACTGCTGGGCTGGCTACAGGGCTGGTTAGGCAGGGCATTCGGACATACAGGTGTGAATACTGCTGGGCTGGCTATACAGGGCTGGTTAGGCAGGGCATTCGGACATACAGGTGTGAATACTGCTGGGCTGGCTATACACGGCTGGTTAGGCAGGGTATTCGGACATACAGGTGTGAATACTGCTGGGCTGGCAGGCATAGGGCACCTGACAGGTTCTCTTTTACATGAAACAAAATAAAAATCTAGCCACTGCATTTTGCATTAAGCTACGCCTTGTCTACAGAATGAAATAATCTACTTTTCTTCACAAGAAGCCCCCTAGTAACCAACTCTGTTCAGATCATTGCATTCTGTTTAGAGGAATTTACAGCCATGGCAGGAATCATAAATTAAAGGTGTTTATTACAGCAGAATTGAACTTTATCTCATTTTTAGCTTTGTTGTCCTGTTAGTTCTAATCTCCCCGCAGAGCCGTGTGTGATTATGAGCACAGACAGTCAGTCATTACATGTCTCACACTGGTAATGCTCAGATTGATTTAAAATGAGCCCTGAGGCAGATTCTCAGAAGACTTGAGCTCATTTGCATATAAGAATAACTTGGAGTACTCTGGAATGACATTGTATCTCAGATATTAAGGTATCATTTTAATCAACTTTCTATGACCCACATGCCTATTAAGACCACTTAGGAGGGTTGATCCTGCTGTCAAATTCCGTTTAACCCCTTCATGAGTTGTGACGCAGGTTTACGTCATGGTGGGATAGAGGTTCACAACCTATGATGTAAACTTACATCATGGTGATTCTGTAGACACAAGACCTGTGCTTGCGTAATCGCTGCCGGGAGCTCAGCTGAAGTTATAGCTGGACTCCTGCTGTCACAGCCAGGGACGGTGCCCATGCCACTTCTGACTATTAACTTAAAAGAGCAGAGAAGCGGGCACCACAAAAATGTTAAATGTAAGCCTCCTGTCTTATACTCACCTTCCAGCATCTTCATCTTTTTCCAGCACCTCTGCTCTCGCAGTGACATCTTGTGCTCTGAATTTCTGACTGGCCGGAAGTCAGAAGTTATATCATAAGGGCTCAATACATTTGAGACCAGAGTGAGGTCAGAACGAGGCTCTCGTATAGTTACATTGAGTTGTGACCTCTGGCTCCATGAAACATTGGAGCTAACAGCAGATCACAAATTGCCAGACACAGGAGCGAAGCTGGAAATAGATGATGATGGCGGCAAGGGAGTATAAGGCCATGTGCCCACGGGAGAAAGTAACTGCGGATATATCCGCTGGAAATGCCGCAGGCGCTCCCAGAAATCCGCAGAACAACTTTGTCTGAGTTGTGCTGCGTTTTTTGGTGCGGAAGTCCAGCGGAGTGTCCTGCGGATATGCTGTGGACATTCTGCATTGAGGATACAGTACCATGGCTTGGGCACTGCGTCCTCCATGCAGAACAAGTGCTGGAGTGATCAGTGAGTTCATACTTGCCTGTATCGCACAGCATCTTGATTTCCGGCCGGCTCCTGGACGAGCTCCAGCTGTCACATGACTGGAGCTCGGGCGGTCACATGACTGCAGCTTGTGCAGGTCCCGGCCACCTCTTGCAGCCCACTCCTGGCTCTGTCCCGCTCTTCTACACCGAAGGAAGAGTCTCCAGTGTCTTCAATCAAGGCAGGTAAGTATAGAGATCGCCTGGAACAATCCGCAGGAATAATTGACATGCAATTCTTTGCGGCTGTGGGACATCCGCAGCACTTCCCGCAGGTGCAAATTCCGCAGCATTAAAACAGCACTCCCCAAATCCCATAGGATAACATGGGGAGTGTCTGTACTTGCGCAAACCTGCGGATTTATCTGGAAAATCCAGAAAATCCGCAGGTTTTCTGCAGCAAAATCCACTGGTATTTTCTCCCGTGGGCACAAGGGCCCCAGACAGACGGCAGGGGACTTGCTTTTAACACTAGAAGTCCCAGAAATTTCGAGCTCCCCCCCCCCCCTGAAGTCCCAAAAGAGGGTCAAATGACCCTTAGTCCAAACTGAATAGAACTAACTAGAAACTAAATGGCTAAACTCAATGGAAAACAACAACCTCCTGTGGTGCGACAGTAATGGCCTTAATTACAGAACAAAAGACGGTGATTATAGGATGTTAGCTAAAATCCTTCTGGTCATTCGACCCGTCTCTGGGTTCCAAAGGTAGAAATGTTAAATGACCCCTCTCTGGGACTTCTAGTGTTAAAGCCCCACTCCAGTGGGGAAATTTAAAAGAAATGCCATGAGTGGTGCTTTTAAGGAGTATTTACATTTATACAGCCTTCGAATTACAAATGGCACTTGGAGGCAGTTGTAATGCTGGTGTGACCCGCTGTGAAAATGAGCAGGACACTCCTGTTTTAGATACTTTGATTCAGCATGCTTCCAGCCCTGTACACACCCCTAAACAGGATACATTGATCTGAGCTGTGAGTTGGTTACTGGAGGTTTCCTGTGAAGCAATCTGAAACCAAGTAGATGATATCATTCTGTAGACAAGGCTTAGCCACTGCATTTTTGCATTAACCTATTTTTTTTTTGTTCTTTTAAAAAAGCTTACAGACATATTTTTAAAAGGGTAGACCCTGTTTAGGTGCATGATTTTTACTTTTTGAAAGCTGGCAGAATGTCAAGGCCGATTTACATGTGTTTATAGCAGCTTCAGCATGAAGGAGGAACGCTGATGAAAACCAGTTTCACAGTGTAATTATGTATTACTCAATCCTTCAGAATCTTTAGGCTACATGCGCACGCTGCAGTTTTTTTCTGCCCACAAACTGCAACCAAAACTGCACCTTGTCAGAGAGAGCCTGGAAATGTAAAAAAAATACACTTGTAATGTAGGTGGGTTTTTGGTGCGTTTTTGATGCATTTTTTTGTGACAAATGTTGACACACTAGAAGAATGAACGTTCTGCATCTTTTTTTTGTCACAAACATTTGACAAAAAAACCGCTGACAAACTGCAAGGTGCACACAGCAAATCTGACTTCTTATGGACTTTGCTGGGAAGTCAAATGTCAAAGTTCTGACAACAAAACTGCACCAAAAAACGGGACAAACGCAGCGTGCGCATGTAGCCTCAAGGGGAACCGGTTCGCTTACCCAGGCCCCCAAACCACCCCCATGTTTTATCAGCCCATAATTTACTTTTCAAACAAGTCCCTATTGATGGCTTATTGCTTTCTCTCACCATAAAATTAATTTTTATCACATGACTTGTAATATGCTGTATACTGGATGACCAGTCATGGGCACATTACTTTTCCCAGACTAATCTCCCTACTAATTGTGTGCCCCAGTGGACATCAGTGACATGATTTGCAAGAGTGGGTCACTCCTGGCTTTTTGCAAATTGCTGGCTTCCTGACAATGTGCAGTATACTCTCTGGTTTCAGTGGCTCATTGCTCATGGCCTGATGGGCAGCAGTGATGCAGTACTCAGCCAGCCATTACTGCCAGCTTCGTCCTTTGTCACCACTGCCATCCTTGGGCATGCATAGTATGCTGAGTAGTGTACCCCAGCTGCAATGCGCATTGTCAGGGAGGCGGAGACTTGCAAAGAGTGGTGATTAGTTCGGAGAAAGCAATATTTCCACAATTCGATAATATATAGCATATCCCAGACAAATATACAGTATAAAAACAATTTTATGTTGATAGACAAAGTAATAAGCCACCAAAGGCTCATGGTTGAAAGCTTATCAAAGGATTTCCCTGAAAGTTAGACAAAATGGTGTACCTGATATAATTCAAACTGCAGCCTGTCTTATGCGGGGTTTACACGAGACGATCTATCGTGCGATGCGTCGTCGGGGGCACTGTTTTTGTGACGCACATCCGGCATCGTACACGACGTCGTCTCGTGTAACACCTCTGATCGACGCAGTATCGCTCACAAATCGTGAGTCGTGTACTCGTCGCTCAGTTTCAAAAAACTGTTTAATTAAAATGGCGCCGGTTGTTCATCGTACCCGGGGTAGCACACATCGCTCCGTGTGACACCCCGGGAACGATGAACATAGCTTACCTGCGTCCCGCGGCACCCGCCGGCTATGCGGAAGAAGGTGGGCGGGATGTTTACATCCCGCTCATCTCCGCCCCTCCGCTTCTATTGGCCGGCTGCCATGTGATGTCGCTGTGACACCGAACATCCCTCCCACTTCAGGAAGTAGACGTTCGTCGCCCACAGCAAGGTCGTCCGGAAGGTATGTGTGACGGGGGTTAAACGAGTTTGTGCACCACAGGCAGCGATTTGCCCCATACCCAAAAAAAACGACGGGGGCGTTTGCGATCGATCGTGCTATCGCACGATAGATTGACTCGTGTAAAGCAGGCATAAGTCACAGTAGTCATGACTCTGAGCTACAGACTGAACAATCTGCAGAAGGTGTATGGCTGCCAAGAAAGACTACCTGTTTGAAGTCATGAGAGCTGTATCACCGGTACCTCAGTCAGCTGCCATCTGTCATGTGTGAGGAAAAGTTTTAACCCTTGTTGTGCTTAACAAGGAGATCTCCAACTTCACTTCCCTCCTCCGTTTGTCTGACTGCTTTATAGTGGTGTATGTTAGATTGACTGTGCCCAACTAAAAAACAAACCTTGAGGAGAATGAACCTTGAGATCTTGGAGATGCCTCTGTTGTGCTTACCGAGGAAGGTATTTTTGTGTGTGTGAGATCTAGCTCTTCTTAGTTGACACGTGAGTCTTGGGAGCTAGATATCTTCAGTCTGCAGCCTGTACTAACACGTGACTTGGATGGGCAGCAGTTTTACCATGGATGCCATTTTATCTCATTCTTGGAGAACCATCTTTAAAAGCTAAATAAAGACATACTGTTGTCTTGGTTGGGTTTTGGGGAAGCTGACGGGTGACATTTTAAAGGAGTTGCCTGATACTGGAAGTAGGGGCTTAATGCAAAAAATGGCAAGCACTGTCCAGCACAGGCTACTCTGTAGATCTGCACCAGCTCCAAAAGCGATGACTTCTCCATTGGAAGTCACAGAACTGTTTAACTGGTCAAGCAACTACAGTTGTGCTCAAACGTTTACATACCGCGGCAGATTTTTTGCTTTCTTGGCCTTTTTACAGAGAATATGAATGACTAGAAGGTGGCCCGATTCTACGCATCGGGTATTCTAGAATTTACGTATTGTGTAGTTCATGTATGATTTTTGTTAGAGATAGAGAGAGAGAGATATATAGACGTGCTCCATCCGCCATGCTGCGCACTCCCAAACGTGCTCCATCCGCCATGCTGCGCACTCCCAAACGTGCTCCATCCGCCATGCTGCGCACTCCCAAACGTGCTCCATCCGCCATGCTGCGCACTCCCAAACGTGCTCCATCCGCCATGCTGCGCACTCCCAAACGTGCTCCATCCGCCATGCTGCGCACTCCCAAACGTGCTCCATCCGCCATGCTGCGCACTCCCAAACGTGCTCCATCCGCCATGCTGCGCACTCCCAAACGTGCTCCATCCGCCATGCTGCGCCCTCCCAAACGTGCTCCATCCGCCATGCTGCGCCCTCCCAAACGTGCTCCATCCGCCATGCTGCGCCAGCATCAGCCTCTCTCCTCCCAGTCTCCTCCAGCACGCCATGCTCCTCTGCCGACACTCACACACCCGATCGCATACACTCACGCACACACACATTGACGATATTGCACATACGCGCTCATACCCACAACATCCGGAGATACCACATGTTTCTGGCCATGTGATCCTCCGACAGGTCCTGGAAGGTCACAACAGCACAGTATCGAGGCCGAGAAGCAAGCGATATCGCCGGATGCTGTGAGTGTGTGGATGCGATGTGATGTATGTGTGAGGTGTGTGTGAGAGTGAGTGTGAGCCGGTGTACACTGTTAACTATGATACACATCGGGTAACCAAGGGACCTTAGTTACCCGATGTGTATAATGGTTAACAGCGTTCACGGGCTCCGTGAAGATCCCAGCATCGCAAGGTGGTTATGTCTGGCGCTGCTGGGATCGTGACGGAGCCGGTGTAGAAGCAAGCGATATCCCAGGATGTTGTGAGTGTGATCTGATGTGTGTGTGTACTCACCTGGGAGTCGGAGCTACGTGTCAGTTGGGCAAGAGCGAACGTGCATTGCGTGAGGGGGGCGGGGCCTGCAGAGAGCCGGGGCGAGAGGCCAATCCGTGTGGGGGGGCGGGGCCATGGCGAGCCCAGCGGCCAATCAGCTTTGTGTCACCGTAAGGACACAATTTTGGAGCATGACACAGACAGACAGACAGACAGACAGACTAAGGCAATTATATATATAGATAACACACAATCTATTTTTCCACTCATGGTTAGTGGTTGGGGGAAGCCATTTATTGTCAACTACTGTTTTTTTTTCTCTTTTTAAATCATAATGACCACCAAAAACATCCAAATGACCCTGATGAAAAGTTCACATACCCCAGTTCTTAACACCGTGTATTGCCCCCTCTCACATCAATCACGGTGTGAAGTCTTTTATGATAGTTGTGGATGAGGCTCTTTCTTTTTTCAGATGGTAAAGCTGCACATTCTTCTTGGTAAAAAGCCTCCAGTTCCTGTAAATTCCTGGGCTTTCTTGCATGAACTGCGCTTGAGTTCTCCCCAGAGTGGCTCAATGATCTTGAGGTCAGAAGACAGAGATGGCCACTCGGTATAGAGCCAAGGGGATGATGGCACACATACTACCAGCTCTCACTGACAGCACTGGTCAGGCAAATGCTCATCCTAGTGGCAGGTAGCGCTATCACCTGATGTCTCCTTAGACATGCATGTTCAGATTGAAGAAAAAAAACCCGCTGAAACTTCACTCATGAAGTCAGAAGTTAAATTGATGCAGACTGCATTTGGATTTAGCTAGGCAATGCGATATAACATAAGCCTTCATTAATACTAATAGATTAGAACAAGGATTGCCCAGCTGTCAAAAAGATTATAACTTAACTAAAAATGGCTCAAAAGTGGGGTAAACCACAGTGACGTAACCCCTTGGCTTTCCTAGGTGATTTGGTGGCCAGGAGAGGCCCCAGTGGGCTGTCTGAACCATTTGCTGAGTGGAAGTAATATTCAGACATGCTGTGTATTTGGAGGTTGTCAGAGCAGACTTTTTTTTTTTTTTTCTTTCTCTACCAGCCAAAAATATAAATAAATTAAATAAATATATATATTATATGAATTATGTCAGTGTCATCCACTCGGATGGGTGTGCTGCACCTGTTTTTGTTATTCCTGACATGATCATTTCTTGGAATGTGATCACTTAGCAAGGCGTTTTTCATTTCCATTCTCAGGGGACATATATACAGTATTCTTCTTCACTTAGCAGGAAGTATCAGACATGTATGCACTCAGACATTTTGCCTTATTCTGTTTGGGAAGTGGAAGTTGGTTTCTATATAAATTTTCAGATATAGACAATACTGTACAGAGAGCATTTTAACCTTACGCCATCTTTCAATTATGGAAAGTTCTTTGTGCTTATTAGGGTTGTCTGTTTTTTGTTTTTTGTTGTTTTTTTTTTTTTTTTTATAAAAACAGAAAAAAAAAATGACATGCATGAAAATGGGGGGAAACAGTTAGCTATTTAATAGTGCCCCATCCATCTCTTGGCCCTGCAGTTCTCTGTCGCAGGGAGTGGGAGAATCTCCGCCAGGAGTGGTCACATGGTGTAACACTTGCAGTGTCTATAGGTTCTGCTGCTTGAGTGTGCTCCTATGTATACAATCCCCTGTGTACAGCAGTTGGTGCAATATATTTCACACTTATCCTGTGCTTTGTGCTGAGTGCTTATGACAGTGTTTCCATTAACAACCCCCCCCCACACTCCAAAAAAAAAAACCAGAAACCCAAACACAACAGTATTTATATGGACTTCTCTGCAACTAGTCATCATCATATCTGGCATCTGTTCTGGTAGTGTGCTGTATTTTTATGCATTCACAAGACTACTTGATGGTGCTTTTGAGCACGCCTGAAAAGAGGCAAGATGGAGTCCACATTGACTCCATCTGAATCTGTCTAGTTAATAGCTATGCGTGAGTTTCAGTCTGGCGTTTTTTTGCACATTTGGACAAACCTCAACGTAAGTGTTCAATGTAGAGTACAGAATAAATGCAAACTGATAAGGCTTAGTTTGGTATTTGGGAGGCAGAAAGAAGAAATAAACAGTTTTCTTTTATTTATAGGTTTTACTAAATTATCACACGAAATTAAACAATTTAAAAAAAAAAAAAAAAAAAATCCATCTCTATTTTGAGTCATGTATGAGCCCTTTTTTGTTAGAGGAGTTTTTATGAAGTCTCTATTTAAACCAGTTGGGCTACAAAACATATTATAGCATTTCATTCTGCTTTTGAGGAAGCAGAGTGAGCAATTACCTGTTTGGTTTTTGTTTTTGGTTTTTGTTTTTAATTTTGCCTCTAACACCTTTATGACATATGTAAACTTCCATCATACGGCATGTCCCTGACTTTAAAGTGGACTTGCACGCTGAGCCTGCATCTTTCCCGGCAGATGAAGTAATTAGTATTTTTCTTGCGTTCATAGAAAACCATGATTTTTGCTATACATAGCAGTGATACCATGTTTTTTCAAAAAATAAGCACTCCCCCAAAAATAAGCCCTAGCAGGAATTTTCAGCATTTTTGTAGCAAGGCTTAAATATAAGCCCACTTCCGAAAATAAGCCCTGGTCGCGGATCAATAATGAAGTGTCCATGCAGCCAAAAAAGTTAGATACTGCAGGACACTTCATTATAGACAGCGGACACCCCACAATCACACTCACCAGATGCCGAGCGGGAAGCCCTGCAGTGATCAACACCCCCCCCCACGCACATTGCACGCACAAACATCACATCACACACATACTCTCCACATCTAGCGACACCGATCTCTTCCCGACGGCAGATTCCTGAGAGGCTGTGCAGTGGAGCGCAAGGACCTGCCGCAACAAGACCTGTGGACACACGCGACTCCCTCCCATCATTCCCTGCGACCGGAAGCTGTGGTGTGTGTTAGCCAGAAGCAGGGGAGGACTGTGTGCAGCACCCTTTGGAGATCACAGTGGACCTGAGAGCCACGCAGACGTCTGGGTCTGGGAAGTATGAGTCCCCTGGGAAGTGGGGGGGTCTGCTTCTTTAGGGGTAAATGTGTACCCCCCCCCCCCCCCAACCGTGTTTCTCCAAGAATAAGACCTCTTCCAAAAATAAGCCCTAGTGCTTTTTTAGGGGGGCAAAAAAGTCTTATTTTTGGAAAAACAAGCCATGCGATGATTGCAGCTTTAAGTCCCCGAAGGACACAAACAAATACAGTAAAAAGTGAGCAAAAAAGTTTTTAAAAATATGAAGAAACTAAAGTTCAAATTGCCCCATTAAAAATAAAACAATTACAAAAGAAGCAATGCAAAATGTGTATTTTTTTAAGTCTGATCTATCAATAAAATGTAGTACTAGGCAATTAAAATATCATGCCTACCCCCAAAATGGTATAGATAAAAATGTAAGCACAGGGTGCAAAAAACAGGCCCCCAACACAGCCCCATATCCCAAAAATTCATAACATTACGGATCTCAGAAAATACCAACATGCATTTTTTTTATACCAATTTCTAATTTTGTATTCACTACTTTTTAAATTTAAAAAAAAAAATGCATGTTGGGTTTTGCTGTAATCATAGTGACCTGCAAAATTATATTGCCTGGTCCGTTTTACAAATGATACGAAGATAGGAGGAAAAGCCTACAATATAGTGGACAGGAAGCGTATCCAAAAGGATCTAGACACACTCATACAGTGGGCCAAGGAATACAGAATGTTGTGTAACTGGGACAAATGCACAGTCCTACATCTGGGTGAAAGATGGAATAAGCATATATAGTATGAGAAGAATAGAACTAGGTGATCGCACAGGGAAAAGGACTTTGGATTCAACATGAGCCAGCAATGCGGACCTGCATCTAAAAAGGTCAACAAAATTCTGGGATGTATCAATTCTAGCATTGAATCTAGATAGAGGTAATTATTCCTCTATACTCTGCCCTGGTCAGTCCCCACCTGGAATACTGTGTACAGTTCTGGGCACCAGTTCAAGAAATACATCGATATATTGGATTAAGTCCAGAAAAGAACAACTAAGATGGTAGAAGGTCTGCAAACCATGTCATATGAAGACCGGCTAAAAGAGCTAGGGATGTTTAGTTTGCAAAAGAGAAGGCTGAGAGGAGACTTAATAGCGGTCTACAAATATCTGAAAGGTAGTCACAGTGCAAAGAAAAGCACCCTGTTCTCATTAACACAAGGAAGTACAAGAAGCAATGGGATGAAACTAAAAGGAAGGAGATTCAGATTAGACATTAGGAAAAACTTTCTGACCGTGAGGGCAGTCACACATAGCTGAGATGATTTAGTAAAACCTGCGCTCAAGGCGGTTGGACCCGATGGCAATTGAGGTCCCGTCCAACTCTACTATTCTATGGTAAATAACCCAAGAAACAATTGTGAAATGGTACTTTTTCCAGTTTCGAAGTACTTGGAATTTTTTCCCCCCACTTTCCAGTGCATCACAAAGTAAAATGGATGGTGTGAAAAAGTAAAACATGTCCTGTAAAAAAGACAAGCCCTCATACAATATGGATGGAAAAATAAAATTATGACTCTTGGAAGAAGGTTAGGTAAAATTGAAAAATAGCCATGTCGTCATGAAGGGGTTAATTTGAGTACCATGTTTTCAAATATATTTTTACCATCCCACATACACCAAAAATGATTGACCTATCCCTAATTCAGGTTGACATTACATTTCTAGGGTTTCAAAAGGTTTAAATTGCAGCCCTTAAAGGGTTTGTTCACTACTGGAAAGCCACTGCTTAAAGGGCAGCATGAGGTAGGGGCTGAGACACTGATTTTAGCAATGTGTCACTTATTAGGCTGTGTTTAGTTTTAATACCATTACTGTTTTATCAGCAGATTATCACTACAGGACTAGGTGGCTTGTGACTCCTGGTCTGAAAACACCCCCATCACCGATTAGTAGCTTACTGTCTATTTGCAATGTACATAGAAAACTGCAAATTAGTGGTGTCAACGTGGTTTGTTTTCTGAGCATTGCTACTTACACACCAGAGAGAACTTTGTATCACAGCTTTTGTGTTTAGTAAGTGATTTATTGCTGGATTCAGGATCTTTTTTTCTAAATCGTGCTGCTGTGAGATGAGGTAGCAAAAACCTGGTGACAGATTCCCTTTAACCCCTTCATGACCTTGGATTTAATGGTATGTCCTATTTGACGGGGACTTGCTCACATTAGATGTAAAGGTTAAGTCCTGGCAATCGTGCCCGCTCCAGAGCTGTTCTCCACGTGATCAACCCCAGGAGCTTAGTTTACATGACAGCAAGCCCCTCCTCTTTCATCTTGTAGCGGCCTTGGATTTTTAACTCCTCCTTAAATCCTGTGTTCAATAAGGATCGCAGCATTTAGAGGACTAGAGAGGGAGTGCGCTCCCTCTCTGGTCCAATTGGTGCATCGGTGACATCATCATGAGGGCCTGGTCATTGTCTCCCAGCTACGGTAAGCCTATTGGAATATATGTATATATGTGTGTATGTGTGTGTGTGTGTGTGTGTGTGTGTGTGTGTGTGTGTGTGTGTATGTGTATGTATATGTATATGTATATATATGTATATATGTATATATATATATATATATATATATATATATATATATATATATATATATATATATATATATATATATATATATATATATATGTGTATATATATATATATATGTGTATATATATATATATATATATATATATATATATATATATATATATATATATGTGTATATATATATATATGTGTATATATATATATATGTGTATATATATATATATGTGTATATATATATATATATGTGTATATATATATATATATGTATATATGTATATATATATATATATATATATATATATATATATATATATGTATATATATATATGTATATGTGTGTGTGTGTATATGTATATATATATATATATATATATGTATATGTATATATATATATGTATATGTGTGTGTGTGTGTATATGTATATATATATATATGTATATATATATATATATGTGTGTATGTATGTATGTTTATATATAATATATATATACGTGTGTATATATATATGTGTGTGTATATATGTATGTATGTATGTTTATATATAATATATATATACGTGTGTGTGTGTATATATATATATGTGTGTGTGTGAATGTATAAACACACACACACACACACACACACACACACACACACACACACACACACACACACACACGTAAATGTATATGTGTGTAGGCATACATACACATTATATGTATGTGTGTATATATTATAATTCTCCTCACCACTATTCGACCAGTCAGTGCGTTCTGTCAGAGCGGACACCTGCTCTTCTAATATGCATTTTTAGCCATGTTTTCTTACTGTGAGTCCCTGTAAATCTGTTTAGCCAGTAAAGTGGCACTTTGCAAGCAATAATGGCTGAGTGTTATGATCAAGTGCGTCTTCTCAGCTGAAAGTATGTGGCCTGTCTATGATAATGACGGGTTACACAATATGCAGTATTGCACCTCTGTGATGTTATATTACACTCCTATTGAATAACTTCCACTGTAATGAATCATTTGAAGTGTTTAACATGTCAAGAATTTTTTTTCAGTACTTGTTAATTTATTTTCTCTTCTGAAAAGTTGACAATTACTAGTGCTCATTGCTGTTATATCTATTTATTTTATTTTTTTTTTGTCTGCCGAATTGCCACTTTTATTGCTTATGGTACAAGTATAAATGTACCCTGAGTGTCTTGACAACTGGTTAAGCTTTAAATCAGCAATTAATCAAAGTACATTTTTTTTGAAAGTGCTGCTGCATTAACAAATATGTATGGAAATGTTTCCAGATGTTGTCAAACTGTACATGTTAAAGTAGTGCTGAAAGAAACTGCCTTTTAGGGGCGATGGTGATGCACGAGTGCTTAATGATAGAAATCTATTGGAAGAGCGCTGTAGTTAGGCCAGATTCAGAGGTCTGGGTAAAGACCGCTCTATGCACGGACTGACATGAGACCCACAGCATATCCGTGCATTATGGTCCATACTTGGTCTGTGATACATTGATCTGAGTCTTAATTTACCCCCTACAACACACAAGCACAATGCAAGTACTGCTCATTGGGAATGTTACAAGCTCTTTGCTTTGCAATCTGAGAGCAGCGTAATGTAGATACAAAGGTCCAGATTGCAGCGGTCACTGGGCTCAGTAGTGTAGTTTGGATAATCTACTGCTGATAGTGATTTTATCACTAGATGATTAATAAACCTGCTGCCAGGTAGTCGAGTATATTCATGAGCTCTGTATAACCCTACCCCCCTCATGGATTGGCAGCTTTTTTCCGATGTAATCAGTGGTGTGGGCTGGATCATACAGAGCTTAGCATTCAGAGAAGTGCTGAATCTGCAGCAGATAAAACTTAAAATGAGAGCAAGCAGGTCTATAATTGACACATCTCTGGAATCAGGATCTCTGCCCCTATGGTAATCTGCTCTTAGATGGGGGTACCAAAAACCTGGTGACAGATTCCGTATAAAGTGTGTCTCTACTTATTTACTTAATACCTCTTTGGGTACGTGCCCACGATCCGGACATGCTGTGTTTTGGACGCAGCGTGTTCTCTGTTGCGGAGACGCGAGTGTTTTCCACAGAAGAATTCAGCGTCCGTGCCCACGATCCCTGTTCTGGGCGCAGCGGCTTTTCACTGTGTTCTCCCACTGAGAACACTCGCATCTCGGCAAGCATAAATTGACATGCTGCAGCCCGGGAAGCCACGCCACATGTCAATTTATGCTTTGGAAAACGCACAGTGGAAATGGGATTTCTAGGAATCCTATCCATTGTGCTTCTATTGTACAACGCAGCATTTTGGACTGGGGGGAATGCACTGACCATAATGCTGCTAATTCCTGATTGTGGGTACGTACCTTTTTAGTTTATAGTGTAGAATGTGAAAAATCCTCATTTCTTGATGTTTGGTGCCTTCCCTCATCTCCAGACTTTACAAAGGCATCAGACCATAAATGAATTAATTGTATAGGCTGCAGTGGTCACGAGGCATAATGTCACATGACCTGCGTGAGCACCGCACTGCAAGTGGAGGAACGGTGCCTTCCAGGAGGTACGTATGCAGTTCTATCAGTTTGTGGACAGTGGAGCTATTATGAAGGGGATTTTCAGTTGTGGGAAATCCCTGTAGGCGTACGCTTGAGTTACTGACTTCAATTACTTCCTCCCTGGTAACGCTGGGTTCACATTTTTCTATCAAGGTCCAAGTACGTACTGTGCTATATGCAGTGTTTGTGGGTCTCCTCTTCCGAATTCACTTATGAGACTGAGTTTGAGTGCCTGTGGCCAGTCTATATTCAGATAGGCTGGTTCTTCACATCTGTCTATCACTAAGTGTTTGGTCCATTGGCTGACAGTGGTCGTTAAATGACCACCGATTAGCAACTTGTAATCAGATTTGGCTATTGTTTATTAGCTTAATTAGAAAGGCCAGGACCATTTCCATGTACACAGTCGTTAATGCGCTCGTTCTGTGCCCACAGAATGCAATGTTTCACGGCAGCAAATGTCCTGTGAACAGAATGCTGTGCTTAGTGAATATTTTTACACAATGTTAAAAATCATTTTCCTTGTTGATTTTTACTCTTGTCATGTGATCAGCCGCCTGTTTAGACTAGCGAATTATCGGGAAATGGTGGTTTTGTAGGAATGCTCGTTTGATTATCGGCAAGTGTAATTGCAAGTGAGAGCCAAAATAACTTTCCCAAACACGGAATCTCAATGTCTTTGTGGAACTTAATCAGTATAGCAGTATAGTTGCATGGTTTTGAGCAGTATTTAATCACATACGAACTGAGGAGGCATGAGTAATGTGAGCTGTGTTGGGCTAAGCTCACATGGCCAGTAATCATCTCTTTGCAGACCCATCAGCAATCCGTTGACAAAAAAAAAAGTTTTGCAGACACCACTTTTTTTTTTTTTTGTCTGTTTTTATAACTAATTTCAACTGGATCCATTTAACATTGAAGGCTATGAAAAATGGATCTGATAATTAGGCTATGAAAACCAGACTCTTAACAAATGAAAGAAAACCGGATGGCTAATTAATAGCTCTGTTTTCCCTATACATCAATGTTAAATAAAAAACTGATCCAACAGAAATTGTTTTTTTTTTTTATAAACTGACAAATTGACAACTTTTTTTTGCCAACGGATTGTTGCTGGATCCGTTGTAACAGATGATTACTGGACATGTGAACTCCGCCTAAGAATAAAGACTTGAGAAAAACTATTGTGCATCAGGATCTTGGTCATCATCAGAAAATGACCTATTGTTTACATTAGGACTTTGAGTTTTTAATTTTTTTTTTTTTTTTTGTACCATATCACTTTGTATTATAACTTAAAAAGTAGAAGTCTTGTGATTTCCACATCGGCCACTGGGGCTAGGGCCACACGGGGATTACTGCGATCCCCTCGCATGACACTCCGCTCACATCGGCAGTACAGCAGAGCCGAGTGTCATGCGAATGTCCCTGCGACTGATTGAGGTCCTACCGTGCGAGTGGCCCTCAGCTGCGGGGGGCGGGCCGGTGCTGCGGAGGGGAGGGCCGACGCTGAGGAAGGGTGGGAGGGATTTATCTCCCTCTCATCTGTTGCCGGCTATTGCCATTCTCGCCCTGCACTCACGGTACATCGGTGTACTGAAAGTGCAGTGCGTTTTTTTTTTTTTATATTATCGCACTCAACTTGCACCGATTTTGATGCCGTGTGGCTTAGGCCTTACAATGTAACTTCCTTATGTTTCAGGAAACTACACATGTGATTAGCCACAATAAACTAATCCTATCTGTTGTATTGAAATGTCTATTGAGCTCTGTAAAAAGGTCATTGTGACTATATTTTATTATGATTGTGGGATCCCCTGTTATCCACTGGCCTCATTCAGACATCCCTTTTTTTTTTTTGGTGTGTAAGAGGTACGTGCCATCCAGTGTTTTTGGCGCAGTGTTTTATCAGTTTTTCATGTATGAATACATTTTTCAAGCTAATGCTATCCATATGCTGTACGTGTATTTCATGGACTTGGCACTTTTGATCCCTGCTGCCAGAAAACAAGGGACAGGTCTCCATGACTTTTGCATGGACGTAGTATTGTTCATGAAAAAAAACATGGACCTGTGAATAGCTGCATAGATTATACAGTAATGGTGGTGGTTCCATCTTCTTTTTTTTTTTTTTTCTCTGCCTATTGCACCGTAATGAACACTTGCGGAGTACTACAAATCAATAAAATAATTTTGAAATAGTAGATTTAATATAGATATTTTCCAAGGTCGGTAAATTTAAAGTCTGACAATCTCAGATGTGAGCTTTATTTCAAGGAAGAATAGACTAGTCAGTCTGGCATCTGGACTCATCTGTCCCCTGACCTACATTATTTTGTCCACCCTCTATAAGTAGTTAGGAAATATATGATCTTCATCCCCTGTCCAGCTGTCAAGCTTCTCTTGTACAGCTGCTTTGCTTGTAAAAAATATTACATCCTGTTATTCTCTGCAGCTTCCTGGGAAGCGTCTACTGTCTCTATAAAGTTATTATATACGTTCCGCACTAAGCTTGCGTAGACTACTTTATTTAAAACACTATTTACAAGTACATAAAGTAAATAAACCAGAATTAACAATGGATTGTAGAAAAATGAACTGTCAATTGTATTTAAGCGGCTACTTGTCTATGTACAGCT
>NC_134354.1:441806278-441838778 GCF_048569485.1 Anomaloglossus baeobatrachus | reverse complement strand
TGTACTGTACAACGCAGCTGAAGCATGCTGTGTCCAAAACACTGCAAACATTGATCGTGGGCACGCACCCTTATGATGATGTTTGTAAATGGCACTTTTGGGACACTTGAGTTTAACTGAGAAAGCTGCTGAAATTGGCAACAATGATGCAGGAAAATACAGTTAAAAGTAAACCAGAAGTTTACATACACTAAATAGACACACGTACTTTTCTCAGTATCTGACATGAAATAAGAATAAACCTTTCCCATTTAAGTTCAATTGGGATTACCAATATTATTTATATTTGCCAAATGCCAGAATGAGAGAGAGAATGCTGTAAGGCATTCTTATTTCTGCAAAGTCAAAAGTTTAGTACTATGCTTTTAAACAATGAGACAGCCCGTTTGATGTCATGTCTTCGGAAGTTTCTGATAGGTTTATTGGCAACAACTGAGTAAATTAGAAATACACCTGTGGATGTATTTTAATGTACACCTGAAACACACTGCTTCTTTGTGTGGCATCATGGGGCGGTTGATGAAAGAGATGGAAGCTGTATATTGCAGCTAGCACTCTGCTGCATGAGTCGCAGCGACATCTAGATGGTTAAAGGGTAAAGAGGACACTCTCTCCCCATCAGCACACAATCTTTCAGGGGTACTGATGGTTCCCATTGCAATATGAGGCAAGGTAATGGTCTAGTGGCCTTTGAGACCACTGGTATGGCAGGGCCTAACAAGCTGTGCCAGTGTAAAACTGACAAGTCTCATGCATAGTATTCTAAAAGACCAGTCATCAAAGTGAAAAATATTCAAAAACTGTAGTGAAAATTCTAATTATATAGAGATTAAACTAATGAAACGAAACAACGGTATGAGCTGACCTATACAACTATCATCTAATTAATTAATTATTTTTCTCTTACGGAGAACCTCATAAAAAGAAAAATTTACACACCAAAAGAGTAATCTTTCCATTATACTGAAACACAAAAAGTGGAATAAAGGGGATCAAAAAGTCATATGTAAAACAAGCGTTGGGGCCGGTTTTGTTTAAATACATATACATATTGGTAACTATTGACTCATTCTGATGACTGATTTACACCCCAGACACTTTAAGCTGACTTCCTCTGAGGCTTTGTATGTCTCCTCTTTTAGGCCCTGTGCGCACACTGCGTTTTTACCCGCGGTTTTGCTGCGGAAATTTTTTGAGAAATGCTTGTGATTTTTCTGCAGACATTTCCCAGCAAAACCTATGGGAAAAAAAAATAGCTGTGCGCACACTGCATTTTTTTTCTCAAGAAAATTCTTTCTGAAGATTTTCTTGAGAAAATGTGCATGTCACTTCTTTTCCGCAGGTACCTGCGGTATACCCCCGGTATTTCACTCCATTCACTGTAATGTAATCGTGAAATTCCGGGGGTATACCGCAGGTAGCAAATGATGTGCGGTATAGCCGCGATTTACCTGCGGTAATGTTCATCGCTGCCTGCGGTTTTGCAGGAAGTTATGTCATTATGACAGAAGAGGAAGCGGAGCAGAGTAAACACACACATCACACTCCCTGGACGCCGCACAGAAGCACTTCCGCGTGACCTCCGGCAGGTGCCCATGCAGTCGGTGTCCCGCTCCAGCTCCGCAGCTGCCCGCCCTGCAGTGTGTGTGTCTGTCCGCAGTATCAGCAGCTTGTCACCCTGCAGCGCAGGCAGACACTGACACACAGCAGAGCGTGCAGCCGCGGGAATGACGGGCGCTGCTGTCAGGAGGTGGGATGAGATCATTACCTGCTGTGACTATCTCCTGCCTCATGACGTCACTGCCGTCTATGCCCACGGCCCGAGACTGTCACTGGCGGTGACGTCACGGGCTCTCGCGACACTGCTGAGAACGCGGCGGGCATAGAAGGTCCAGGATTGGCATGTCTAATGGATGCGCCACTTCTGGGGCGGCTGCAGCCTGCTATTTTTAGGCTGGGGAGTGTCCAATAACAGTGGACCTCCCTAGTCTGAGAATATCAGACCCCAGCTGTCCGCTTTACCTTGGCTGGTGATCCAATTTGGGGGGACCCTACGTTTTTTGTTTTAAATTATTTATTTAATGTAAAATAACAGCGTGGGGTGCCCTCTGTTTTGGATTACCAGCCAAGGTGAAGCTGCTAGCTGTGGTCTGGAGGCTGCAGCCGTCTGCTTTACCCTAGCTGGCTACAAAAGATGGGGGGACCTCACGTCATTATTTCTTTTTTTTTTTTTTTAGTTTATTTTTTGGCTAAATACAAGGCTAGGCACCCTTTAGTGCCACATGAAAGTCACTAAAGGGTGCCAGCTTAGAATATGCAGAGGGGTGGGACATTATAGGTCTTTCTCATCTATCTATTCATCTATCCATCTTTCCCTCTATCCATTATCTGTCTATCTATTATCTATATTATTTATTGCAGTTCAGCATCAAAAAACCGCAGGGACCAACCTGCGGAAAAACCGCGGCAAAAACGCATGCGTTTTCCTGCGGTTTTGGTGCAGTTCTTTACCGTAGGTGCGGTAATCAACTTCCAGAAGTTTCTCAAGAAATTTACTTGAGAAAAATCACTTTTCTAGTGCGCACATAGCCTTATTGTGTAATGCTAATGTTTTCTTTACATACTGTGTATCTGATTGTTTCCACTATTCTATCTTGATAGTACACTACTGGTAGGCCTGATTTTAAGCTTTTTTTTTTTTTTTTTTTTTTACCTGGTGTTTTGGACAAGACTATTTTCTGCTTGGCTCACTTTTTATACATATTCTATTTATGAATTTATTAATATTTTGTTTCTGGATTGCACATTTCTATTTTATTTAGATTCTGAAAATGTGAATGTAACCACACAATTCCTACGCAGCTATTTTTTTTTTTTTTTTTTTTTTGTTCGTTCTGCCTCCCAAAAGTCAATATATAAAGGGCTCATTCATATCCTCCCCACCCCACCCGCCAAAAAAAAAGAGTATGGCCACAGTTTCATCAGTTTTTCTCAGATGAAAATAGTTTATCAACAGTCCGTTAAAATAAAGATGGTACACAGTCATGTCAGTTCCCCCCTCCCTCCCCCAAGTATTCATAGACAAAACTTTATGTGGACAGTCAAGCTAGGTAAAATATCAGACATGTCCCACATGTACATGTGCTGTGAACTAGCATGTGTACACAATTATTAAAGTTAATTCTTATTTTGCTGATTTTTCCAACTCCAAGCAGTATAAATGTATATGGTTCGAACCAATGAGCATTCTGTTGTGTATTTCTGTAAGCGCTCATTCACCATTCTGTCTTTCACAAAACTATTAGACTGTCAAAGGCCCATATACTGTACTTGCACACAGGGCCCTTTTCTGTCTGTGTTCGTCTCTGATATGAGTTAACTTGCCCATGATTTTTTTGCTGACTGAGTGGTCCATGCAAAATTGTGAAGACGTCTGATATTTATGATCTGAGCATTGGTTGAAAGTGTATGGGTGTATGAAAAATATTGGAAAGCACTCAGATACGATCCATGTGCTGTCTGTTTCTAACTGACTAGAGAAAGTGGAGAAATGTGTTCTCCCCCGCACCCCCAAATCAGAGAAATGTAATTAATGAAATGGAGCCATTGCAGATGAAAATCACTGATGAAACTCAGTCCATAATTCTTGTAAGTCAAAAAACTGACTGCTAAATGAGGCCTAGTGAGGGAGGGAGGATAGCCTAGGCACCCTCTATCAAGCTGGGCAGAATTATTAGGCAGCTTGTTTTCCTCAGGCATATTTGGCCAAAAGAGATTTACCTGACTCTTAAGCAGGGCTATGGAGTCTGTGTCCATCCGGACTCCTAAAATAAATAATAAATTGGTTATGGCGGTTCAATGCAGTATGTGATGAAGATTTGTTCATAAGAATATGGGAAAGTTTTTAAATGTCCTTTTTAAATGTCTGTTCTATTCCTGATCTAAGAATCTCGGCTTTTAGTTGAGATGAATCTGTGCTGCACTTCAGCTACATGATATAAGTAGTGATGCTGCTCCTCTACAGGTGAGGGTAAAAGCAAAGATACAAAGAACGCCTGCAATCATCTCAGAACTGCTAGAGAAAGTAGGATTAAGGTAAGTAATTATAAAAGCAAGTCTAAACTTTCAATAAGCAGTAAAATGATCCTGTAGAATTGGATTCTTATTGAGGCCTCAGTTCTACTTGCATTTTGCACCGACGAGTGAAATCTGAGAAAACATCGGATTGCACTTGCACCAGTGCAAAACTATGAAGCAGTGTCCACCTATTTCTCATGATAAAATCTAGATAAGAGGGCATCTTTCCAGTACTGGGATCACCAGCAGCAATAAGGTGCACATGAGAATTGGGAGAGGAAGAATTGCTGGACAAGAGGGATCAACCAGAAAATTGAATAATATATTTTGATACAAAAAATTTGTTTCTATACAAAAGCACACGAGAAGTGTTGACTGGTTAAAAACACTTAACAGTCACAACAAATGACTATTCACAAACATCCCATAATTAAACCTACAATAAGGTATAAGCACAGTATCCCTACGCAATTATAAGCAAGACCCATAAATTGATATACAAGTAAGTCAGCCAATACAGATATAAATATAGACACAATTGTGCATCGATTAAAGTGCAAAGCGTTGTTACAGTATTGGCATCACAATCTGACACCACCATCTATAATGTGATCAACCATATAAACCCGGTAGATAAATAAATAGCAAATTCTCCCTACAATAAATGATGCTGGTGAAGCCAGAACAACCAAAGGGTCAGGAGTAGGCAATGGGGTCCAGTTTGTGTGTGTGTGTGTCTCTCTAGAGATAATAAATAAATATATATATATATATATATATATATATATATATATATATATATATATATATATATATATATATATATATATATATATATATATATTTTTATATTAAAATTAGAAGGTGGCCCGATTCTAATGCATCGGGTATTCTAGAATTTATTGTGTAGTTAATGTATGTTTTTTGTTTTTTATATACATATATCTATATTAATATATGTATGTGTTGTTGTGTGTAGTTGCCAGTGTTTGTGTAGGGCACTGTAAATGATCTGGGTGTTGTCTGGGTGTGTGTGAGAGCGGTGTTGTGTGTGTTGCGTTGTTTGTGGAGCGCTGTGTGTCTGCAGTGTTTGGGTGTGGTGCTGTGTGTGTTGCGCGGTTTGTGTGGGTGTGGAGTGCGCGTGTGTGTTTTGGGGGAGGTATGTTTTGTGCAGTGTGTGTGTTGCGCGGTATGTGCGTATATTTGTGTTTGTGTGTTTGTGTGTGTGCGGCGTTGACTGTGTGTGGGTGTCTGTGTAGGGCGGTGTTTGTGGTTCCCAGTGTGTGTGGTGTGTTGTGCGATGCGCGTGTGGCGCTGTGTGTGTTTTGGGGGGAGGTGTGCACCCCCATCGTGCTCCATCCCCCATGCTGTGCACCCCCCATCGTGCTCCATCCCCCATGCTGTGCACTCCCATCGTGCTCCATCCCCCATGCTGCGCACTCCCATCGTGCTCCATCCCCCATGCTGCGCACTCCCATCGTGCTCCATCCCCCATGCTGCACACTCCCAATCGTGCTCCATCCCCCAGGCTGCGCACTCACCATCGTGCTCCATCCCCCAGGCTGCGCACCCACCATCGTGCTCCACAGTCACACATCAGACAGTATATACGCACACATCTGATCGCATACACTCACACCCCACTTCTCCCTGTGCCCTTCGGTGGGCGGTCCCAGCAGCTGTGCTGCACGCCGTGCTCCTCTGCCTTCTGCCGACACTCACAGATCCGATCGCATACACTCACACATCAGAACACACGCACACATCGGATCGCGTACACGCACACATCGGATCGCGTACACGCACACATCGGATCGCATACAAGCACACATCGGATCGCATACACGCGCGCACACACACACTGACGATATCGCACATACGCGCTCACACACTCACAACATCCGGAGATACCACATGCTTCCGGCCATGTGATCCTCCGGCAGGTCCTGGAAGGTCACTGCACGCACAGTATCGCCGCGGAGAAGTAAGCGATATCACTGGATGTTGTGAGTGTGTGGATGCGATCTGATGTGTGTGTGTGTGAGTGTGATCTGATGTGTGTGTGTGTGTGTGTGTGTGTGTGTGTGTGTGTGTGTGTGTGTGTGTGTGTGTGTGTGTGTGTCTGTTCTTATGTGTGTGTGAGGGAGTGTGATCTGATGTGTGTGTGTGTGTGTGTGTCTGTTCTTATGTGTGTGTGTGTTTCGCCGCTGCAGGACCTTGATGCGCTCACCTGCTCCTGGTCGGCGTCTGGTGAGTATGACTGCGGGGTCTTCTTTCTTCTGTCTTCTCTTTTCTGGGGGTGCCCGCTGCCTATAATGAAGTGTCTTGCAGTGTCTTTAACTCTTTCACCGCTGCATGACACTTCATTATTGACCGCAGCGTATGCCGGCTCCCTGCACATGTGTACCGGGAGCCGGTGTTCGCTGGTAACCATGATACACATCGGGTAACTAAGGGAAGCGCTTCCTATAGTTATGCGATGTGTATCATGGTTACAGCGTACACTGGCTCCGTCACGATCCCAGCATCGCAAGGTTATGTCCGCCGGGGGCGGGGCCGAGTGTCCCAACGTGTGGCGGGGGCGAGCGGGCGAGGGGCAGCGTATGCCGGCTCCCTGCACATGTGTACCGGGAGCCGGTGTACGATGGAGCGGGCGATGCGTGTGGAGGGCCGGGGCGAGCGGCTAATTCATGTGGGGGGCGGGGCCAGGCCGAGCCCAGTGGCCAATCCGACACGGTCACGGTGACACGGTGTGACACGGTCACGGTGACACGGTGTGTCACGGTGACACGGTGTGACACGGTGTCACGGTGACACGGTGTGTCACGGTGACACGGTGTGTCACGGTGACACGGTGTGTCACGGTGACACGGTGTGACACGGTCACGGTGACACGGTGTGTCACGGTGACACGGTGTGTCACGGTGACACGGTGTGACACGGTCACGGTGACACGGTGTGTCACGGTGACACGGTGTGACACGGTCACGGTGACACGGTGTGACACGGTCACGGTGACACGGTGTGACACGGTCACGGTGACACGGTGTGACACGGTCACGGTGACACGGTGTGACACGGTCACGGTGACACGGTGTGACACGGTGACACGGTGACACGGTGTGACACGGTGACACGGTGACACGGTGTGACACGGTGACACGGTGTGACACGGTCACGGTGACACGGTGTGACACGGTCACGGTGACACGGTGTGACACGGTCACGGTGACACGGTGTGACACGGTCACGGTGACACGGTGTGACACGGTCACGGTGACACGGTGTGACACGGTCACGGTGACACGGTGTGACACGGTCACGGTGACACGGTGTGACACGGTCACGGTGACACGGTGTGACACGGTCACTGACACGGTGTGACACGGTCACTGACACGGTGTGACACTGTCACTGTGACACGGTGTGACACGGTCACTGTGACACGGTGTGACACGGTCACGGTGACACGGTGTGTCACGGTGACACGGGGTGACATGGTGTGACACGGTCACGGACAGAGATATATACAGAGGGGGAGACAGACAGAGAATGGGAGAGAAACAGAGAGACAGTTACTATCCTGGGCAGCGCCGGGTGCTATGTTGTGAGGCGAAATTTTAACCCCGTGCGTTCCAATTTACCAATCAATTTTGCCCCTATCTACATAATGGGGGAAAAAGTGAAACGAAAAGTGTTGGGGGCAAATTAACAGCTGCCTGATGTGAACAAGGGGGGGACTTCAAGAATAAGAGCGATGGCGCCAAAGAGTATATACCGTACAGTTGCTAAGGTGGGGCCCCGACTTGGGATACTCGCCACACTCGGGGATATGAACACACACACAAAATGTGCCACACACTACCACGTGCTTGAGCACATATACCACCCTCAGCACACATCTCACCACACATACACCAACCTCACCAAATAATCGCCCTAAAACACACACAAGTCTGGTATTATCCTTCAAAAGTAAAAATCTAATTTATAAGCAGCCAAACTACAAGAACAACAAATGTACCATATAGGAAATACGGCAGCTGTCAGTCACATGACCTGTCTATATGTGTATGTGTGAGCTAATATATACTGTCAGGGGGAGGGCTTTCTGTTGCCTGGAGATTTATCAGACTGCCAATAGCAACCAATCACGGCTAAGCTTCTATTTTGCTACAGTTAGTTCATCTGAGCTCTGATTGGTTAATATAGGCAACAATTTAATAATTACACTTCTATCTATTTGTTTTGTGGTTTTTGTGTGCAGAATAAATTTTTGTTAATACATTCTATTTTGTTAACAGCAGTTATTAACCCGGGCGAAGCCGGGTAGTATAGCTAGTTATATATATATATATATATATATATATATATATATATATATATATATATATATATATATATATATATATATATATATATATATATATATATATATATATATATATATATATATATATATATATATATATATATATATATATATATATATATATATATATATATATATATATATATATATATATATATATATATATATATATATATATATATATATATATATATATATATATATATATATATATATATATATATATATATATAATATAAGCTGAATGTGTGTATGTCCGGGATTGGCATCTGCACCGTCGCAGCTACAGCCACAAAATTTTGCACTCACACACTTCTGGACCCCGAGAGTGTCATAGGCTATGTTTCGAGGGGAAATTTTAACCTCACGCTTTAGTTATTCGCCAAAAAACCTGCCTCCATTAAAGCGAATGGAGCTGGGAGCCACAGTGCAGCCAGAACTTCAGAAGAATGCGCAGACATGCCCTTATATGGAATGTTGGCGTGTCACAATGCAGCCAGGGAAAGGGGCAGACACAGACAGGGAAAGGGGCAGACAGACAGAGAATGGGAGAGAAACAGAGAGACCGTTACTATCCCGGGGAGCGCCGGGTGCTATGTTGTGAGGCAAAATTTTAACCCTGCGCGTTCCAATTTACCAATCAATTTTGCCCCTATCTACATAATGGGGAAAAAGTGAAACGAAAAGTGTTGGGGGCAAATTGACAGCTGCTAGATGTGAACAAGGGGGACTTAAAAAATGAGGCGATGGCGCCAAGAGTATATACCGTACAGTTGCTAAGGTGGGGCCCCGACATGGGATACTCGCCACACTCGGGGATATGAACACACACACAAAATGCGCCACACACTACCACGTACTTGAACACCTATACCACCCTCAGCACACATTTCACCACACATACACCAACCTCACCACATAATCGCCCTAAAACGCACACAAGTCTGGTGGTATCCTTCAAAAATACAAAACTGATTAATAAGCAGCCAAACTACAAGAACAACAAATGTACCATATAGGAAATACGGCAGCTGTGTCAGTCACATGACCTGTGTATGTGCGAGATAATATATACTGTCAGGGGGAGGGCTTTCTGTTGCTTGGAGATTTATCAGGCTGCCAATAGCAACCAATCACAGCTTAGCTTCTATTTTGCTACAGTTAATTCATCTGAGCTCTGATTATAGGCAACAATTTAATTAAACCTCTATTTGTTAACAGCAGTTATATATATATATATATATATATATATATATATATAGATATATATATATATATATATATATCTATCTATATATATATATATATATATATATATATATCTATATATCTATATATATATATCTATCTAATTGCCTTATTCTGTCTGTCTGTCTGTCTCTGTCTGTCTGTCTGTCTCTGTCTGTCTGTCTCTGTCTGTCTGTCTGTCTGTCATGCTCCGAAATTGTGTCCTTACGGTGACACAAAGCTGATTGGCCGCTGGGCTCGCCATGGCCCCGCCCCCCCACACGGATTGGCCTCTCGCCCCGGCTCTCTGCAGGCCCCGCCCCCCTCACGCAATGCACGCTCGCTCTGGCCCAACTGACACGGAGCCCCGATTCCCAGGTGAGTACACACACACACATCAGATCACACTCACTCTCACACTCACTCTCACACACACCTCACACATCACAACATGCTGGGATATCTCTTGCTTCTACACCGGCTTCGTCAGGATCCCAGCAGCGCCACACATAACCTTGCGATGCTGGGATCTTCACGGAGGCCGTGAAAGCTGGTAACCATTATACACATCGGGTAACTAAGGTCCCTTAGTTACCCGATGTGTATCATAGTTACCAGTGTACACCGGCTCACACTCACTCTCATACACACCTCACACACACATCACATCGCATCCACACATCAAGGTCCTGCAGCGGCGGAAAATACAGACACATAACAGCACACACATAACAGCACACACATAACAGCACACACATAACAGCACACACACAACAGCACACACACACAACAGCACACACACACAACAGCACACACACACACACAACAGCACACACACACACACACAACAGCACACACACACACACACAACAGCACACACACACACACAACAGCACACACACACACAACAGCACACACACACACACACAACAGCACACACACACACACACAACAGCACACACACACACACACAACAGCACACACACACACACACAACAGCACACACACACACACACAACAGCACACACACACACACACAACAGCACACACACACACACAACAGCACACACACACACACACACAACAGCACACACACACACACACACAACAGCACACACACACACACACACAACAGCACACACACACACACACAACAGCACACACACACACACACACAACAGCACACACACACACACACACAACAGCACACACACACACACACACAACAGCACACACACACACACACAACAGCACACACACACACACACACAACAGCACACACACACACACACACAACAGCACACACACACACACACAACAGCACACACACACACACACACAACAGCACACACACACACACACACAACAGCACACACACACACACACACACACAACAGCACACACACACACACACAACAGCACACACACACACACACAACAGCACACACACACACACACACACAACAGCACACACACACACACACAACAGCACACACACACACACACACAACAGCACACACACATAACAGCACATAACAGCACACACATAACAGCACACACACATAACAGCACATAACAGCACACACATAACAGCACACACACACACACATAACAGCACACACACACACACATAACAGCACACACACACACACATAACAGCACACACACACACACACATAACAGCACACACACACACACATAACAGCACACACACACACACACATAACAGCACACACACACACACACACACATAACAGCACACACACACACACACACACACATAACAGCACACACACACACACATAACAGCACACACACACACACATAACAGCACACACACACACACATAACAGCACACACACACACACACACACACACACACATAACAGCACACACACACACACATAACAGCACACACACACACACACACATAACAGCACACACACACACACACACACACATACACATAACAGCACACACACATAACAGCACATAACAGCACACACATAACAGCACATAACAGCACACACATAACAGCACATAACAGCACACACATAACAGCACACACACACACACATAACAGCACACACACATAACAGCACATAACAGCACACACATAACAGCACACACACACACACATAACAGCACACACACACACACATAACAGCACACACACACACACACATAACAGCACACACACACACACACACATAACAGCACACACACACACACACATAACAGCACACACACACACACACACATAACAGCACACACACACACACACACACATAACAGCACACACACACACACACACACATAACAGCACACACACACACACACACACAACAGCACACACACACACACACAACAGCACACACACACACACACATAACAGCACACACACACACACATAACAGCACACACACACACACACATAACAGCACACACACACACACACACAACAGCACACACACACACACATAACAGCACACACACACACACATAACAGCACACACACACACACACACAACAGCACACACACACACACACACACATAACAGCACACACACATAACAGCACATAACAGCACACACATAACAGCACATAACAGCACACACATAACAGCACATAACAGCACACACATAACAGCACACACACACACACACACATAACAGCACACACACACACACACATAACAGCACACACACACACACACATAACAGCACACACACACACACATAACAGCACACACACACACACACATAACAGCACACACACACACACACACAACAGCACACACACACACACATAACAGCACACACACACACACATAACAGCACACACACACACACACACAACAGCACACACACACACACACACACACATAACAGCACACACACATAACAGCACATAACAGCACACACATAACAGCACATAACAGCACACACATAACAGCACATAACAGCACACACATAACAGCACACACACACACACATAACAGCACACACACATAACAGCACATAACAGCACACACATAACAGCACACACACACACACATAACAGCACACACACACACACATAACAGCACACACACACACACATAACAGCACACACACACACACATAACAGCACACACACACACACACACATAACAGCACACACACACACACATAACAGCACACACACACACACACACATAACAGCACACACACACACACACACACATAACAGCACACACACACACACACACACATAACAGCACACACACACACACACACACACATAACAGCACACACACACACACACATAACAGCACACACACACACACATAACAGCACACACACACACACACACATAACAGCACACACACACACACACACATAACAGCACACACACACACACACACAACAGCACACACACACACACATAACAGCACACACACAACAGCACACACACACACACACATAACAGCACACACACACACACACACACATAACAGCACACACACACACACATAACAGCACACACACACACACATAACAGCACACATCAGATCGCATCCACATACTCACAACATCCTGGGATATCGCTTGCTTCTCGGCGGCGATACTGTGCTGTTGTGATCTTCCAGGACCTGCCGGAGGATCACGTGGCCAGAAGCATGTGATATCCCCGGATGTTGTGAGTATAAGCGCGTATGTGCGATATCGTCAGTGTCTGTGTGTGTGAGTGGATGCGATCGGGTGTGTGTGAGTGGATGCGATCGGGTGTGTGTGAGTGGATGCGATCGGGTGTGTGTGAGTGGATGCGATCGGGTGTGTGTGAGTGGATGCGATCGGGTGTGTGTGAGTGGATGCGATCGGGTGTGTGAGTGTCGGCAGAGGAGCACGGCGTGCTAGAGGAGGCTGGGAGCAGAGAGGCTGATCATGGGGAAGACTGGGAGGAGAGAGGCTGATGCTGGGGGAGGCTGGGAGGGGGAGGCTGGGACGAGGGAGGCTGATGCTGGGGGAGGCTGATGCTGGGGGAGACTGGGAGGGGAAGGCTGATGCTGAGGGAGGCTGGGAGGAAGGAGGCTGGGAGGAGAGAGGCTGATCCTGGGGAAGGCTGGGAACGGGAGGCTGATGCTGGGGGAGGCTGGAAGGAGAGAGGCTGATGCTGGGGGAGGCTGGAAGGAGGCTTATGCTGGTGGAGGCTGATGCTGGTGGAGGCTGATGCTTGGGGAGGCTGATGCTGGGGGAGACTGGGATCGGAAGGCTGATGCTGAGGGAGGCTGGGAGAGGGAGGCTGGGAGGAAGGAGGCTGGGAGGAGAGAGGCTGATCCTGGGGAAGGCTGGGAACGGGAGGCTGATGCTGGGGGAGGCTGGAAGGAGAGAGGCTGGAAGGAAAGAGGCTGATGCTGGTGAAGGCTGATGCATGGGGAGGCTGATGCTGGGGGAGACTGGGAGCAGAAGGCTGATGCTGAGGGAGGCTGGGAGGAAGGAGGCTGGGAGGAAGGAGGCTGGGAGGAGAGAGGCTGATCCTGGGGAAGGCTGGGAAGGGGAGGCTGATGCTGAGGGAAGCTGGAAGGAGAGAGGCTGATGCTGGGGGAGGCTGGAAGGAGAGAGGCTGAGGCTGGGAGGAGGGAGGCTGATGCTGAGGGAGGCTGGGAGGGGAAAGCTGATGCTGGGGAAGGCTGGGAGGACGGAGGCTGGGAGGAGAGAGGCTGATCCTGGGGAAGGCTGGGAGAGGGAGGCTGATGCTGGAGGAGGCTGGAAGGAGAGAGGCTGATGCTGGCGGAGGCTGATGCTGGGGAGGCTGGGAGAGGGAGGCTGATGCTGAGGGAGGCTGGGAGGAGGGAGGCTGGGAGAGGTAGGCTGAGAGAAGAGAGGCTGATGCGCACACACGCACGCACGCACTGCACAACACACCACACACACACACACACAACTGCCCTACACAGACACCCACACACACAGACAACGCTGCACACACACAACACCCAACACACAAACACCGCGGCACACACAAATATACGCACATACCGCACAACACACACATTGCACAAAACATACCTCCCCCCAAAACACACCACACACACACAAACCGCGCAACACACACACAACGCTACAGACACACAGCGCTCCACAAACAACGCAACACACGCAACACACATACAACACCGCTCTCACCCCCCGTCACACCCAGACAACACCCAGAACATGTACAGCGCCTACACAAACACTTGGTAACTACAGACAACAACATCTCTCTCTCTCTCTCTCTCTCTCTCTCTCTCTCTCTCTCTCTCTCTCTCTATATATATATATATATATATATATATATATATATATATATATATATATATAACATAAACAAAAATCATACATGAACTACACAATACGTAAATTCTAGAATACCCGATGCGTAGGATCGGGCCACCTTCTAGTATATATATGTATATGTATGTATATGTGTATATGTAAATTATTTATATATATATATATATATATATATATATATATATATATATATATATATATAATTATTACCAGTGGCCAAGGGATAGTGGCCATCAGTGATTGGAAGGTTTGTTAATATCCAGTACAGAGGGATGAGCAAGGGAAGAGGATGAATATTTCCATTAACACACGTTGCAACCACTGATGCCCGTGCAGAGGGGTGAGGGAAAGGAGTGAATATTGATTTTCCATTAATGGGTAATACAATTCTATCCCCTGAAAATAAACCCTAGCTCATCTTTTGGAGCTAAACATAATACCCTGTCTTATGTTTGAGGAAACATGGTAACTCATAGCCTATATGTGCACACGGTGCTTTTTTTTTCAGCACAAAAAAGCTGCTTTTTTCTGTGCTTCTTTTCATGCGTTTTTTTTTTTTTTTTTTTCATGCTTTCGTGCTTTTTTTTCCGGCTTTTTTTCATGCTGCTTTAAATGCTTTTTTTGTTTACTATTGAATGCTTGTTTCAGCTCATTAAAGTTGGATGTGAAAAAAAAGGTGTTCTGATGTAATTTCCTTGTTCAACCCATTTTCTTCAATCTCCATTTTGGAATATAAGTGATATGAAAATGATGATCTATTAGATCGTTTACCGGCGCCGCTATTCACCGGCTCATTCAGGTGAATAGCGGCGGCGGGAATCAGGTGCTCGGAGATCACCGTTGCTATAGTAACACTCTAATTAGGTTACTATGACAATGGTGAAAGTGGTGACGTCACAGCTTACCAACCCGCAGTCTTTGCTCACACATTGAGTGATTAGACAGCACGAGGAGCAGAAGCGTCCCCCCCCCCCCAACCCCCTTCTTGTGCTTTCTGATATAGGAAAGCTAGATCAGTGACAGAAGACCAGGATCGAGGAGTCGGGGAGAGAGGGAGTAATAAAGATGGGAGTCCCTAAGTGTGTCTGTGTATTTTATTTATTTCTAATAAAAAGACACCACACACTGCGAATTGCAGTCCGCAGCCACCCTAGAAAATGGCGCGTTCATAGGAAGCGCCATCTTCTGGTGCTGTATCCAACTCTTCCAGTGGCCCTGGTATCGGGTGGCTCACTGGGTAATAATGGGATTAGGGCCAGCTTTGTATTATCAGCTGGCCCTAAGCCTGAAATTCATGGTGTCACGCCAATATTAGACATAGCCACTATGAATTTCTAGTAAAAATAATAAAAAAAACACAACACACAGAAAAATATTTTTTTATTAGAAATAAAACACAACACAATTAGTGATTCCATCTTTATTGAACTAAAGAACCCCCCTCCGCCGTAGTCCTGCGTCGAGGGTCCCGCAATGTCCAATCCGGATCCAAAATCATCTGATCAAAAGGCAAACTGATCAGATGATATTGGATTCAGGTCTTTGAACCTGACACAGGTTCAAGGCCCTGAATCAGATTACACATTAGCTGATTGTTTAAAAGTCCCATGGGCTCCAGGACCCGCCAGTAAGCTGCTGATGCTATCACCTGATAGCATCATCCCATCGTTTAAGTTCAGCGAAGATCAGCGGATTAATCATCTGCTTGTTAACAAGCCGGTAGGCTTTTCACCGCTGGACGTAAACAATCAGCTGCTTACCGGCAGGTCCTGGAGCCCATCGGACGTGACCCGGGAGTCTGCAGAGAGGTGAGTAAGGTGAAGAGTTCATCCCAGCAGCGGATCTCCAGGAAACCCTGGTGATCCTCCTACATGAACTGTATTCACCTTGTGACATCCCCAGACCTCCCTGTAGAGTGGTATCGGTAAAACACTGCAAGAATACTGAATGCCTGGTGCACGGCACAAGGTGAACACAGTTCATGCAGGAGGATCACCGGGGTTTTTCGGGGTTCACCTTGACATCAGCGGGGGTTGCCTGCATTTATGTTGCATAGGCTGTGCACCAGGCATTCTGTATGCTTGCAGTGTTTTACCGCGACATCTCTTTGCAGGGATGTCAGGAGGTGAATACAATTAAGGAGGAATACTGGGGGGGTTTCCTGGAGATCCCCGCTGCGATGAACTCTTTACCTTGTGACGTCAGCGGGGGTCCCTGCATTGTTTACCGCGACACGTCGCTGCAGAGAAGTTCGGGGTTTGTCACGAGGTGAATACAGTTCATGCAGGGGGATTACCAAACCATGCCCCCTGCATTCCTGGAGATCCCCGCTGCGATGAACTCTTTACCTTGTTACATCAGCGGTGGTCCCTGCATTGTTTACTGGGACATCTCGTTGTATAAGTTCGGGGATGTCACAAGGTGAATACAATTCATACAGGAGGATTACTGTGGGATTTCATGGAGATTCCCCCCCCCCACCCCCGCTGGCATGAACTCTTTACCCTGTGACGTCAGCGGGGGTCTCGGCAGAGGTGTAGCGGTAAACAATGGGAGATAAGGAAATAGCTGGCGACGCTGGCTATGTGGCTTTCTTCTATGAAGGAATCTATGAAGGAATCTACATAGCCATAGCTTTCTTTTCTCCCTAAAAACGCCCAAACGCATAAAATATAAAGCCACGTGGGCATTACACATGCATTTTTTTCTTGCTTTTTTTTTCCTGGCTCCATTGAAGTCAATTGAGGAAAAAAACAGGGAAAAACGCTAAAACAATTGACATGTTGCTTCTTTTTTCAGAAAGAAAAAAAGCAACTGAAAAAGAAGCAACGTGGGCACAGCAAGTCCCGATTCTCATAGACTTTGCTGGGATGCTTTTTCCTTGCTTTTATTGATTAAAAAAAGCAATGAAAAACGCTAGAAAAAACGCTGTAAGGGTAAGTTCACACAGTGCGTTTTTCGCGGCGTTTTTGCGCAGTTTTCGGGTGCGTTTTTGCTCAGAAAACTGCATGACTTTGCTTCCCCAGCAAAGTCTGAGTTTTCATTTTTGCTGTCTGCACACAGCGTTTTTTTTCAGCTGCGTTTTTGTGGTGCAACAAAAACGCAGAATGTCAATTATTCCCGCGTTTTTCACTGCGCTTTTCATCCATTGAGTGCAATGGGATGTTGAAAGACGCAATGAGAAACGCAAATAGGTGCGTTTTGGTGTGTTTTAGTGCGTTTCTAAGACCAAAAAGGCAGCTATAAACGCAGGAGGTGGGTAGTAAAGTGACGTGTACAGGAAGAGGATTCCTTCTGTCAGTAAACACAGAAGCGTGAATCCTCCCGGTACCGTCACCGCCGCTTCCACCTCCGGTCCTGTGCATGTATGCTGCCGTGCGGCACCATGTCTGGGCGGGAGGTGGAAGCGGCTGCGAAATCAAAAGTTAACAGTAGAAAAAAAAAAAAGTCATACTCACCTGTCTGCAGACTCCCGGTGCCATGCCTGCTCCCAGATCCTCCTACCGGTACCGCCGCTCCGGGTGTGTGCAGTCTCGCCAGGTACATATGCCTGCAGGATGCAGGACCTGGCGATGGATCACCTGATGCAGTCACCTGATGCAGTCACCTGATGCAGTCACCTGATGCAGTCACCTGATGCAGTCACCTGATGCAGTCACCTGATGCAGTCACCTGATCGTAAGTCTCGGGCTAACGCCGGCACCCGGCCGGTTATCAGCGGATGCGTCAGGAGACTTCATCCCTGATTACCGGCAGCTCCTGCAGCGATCGGACGGGATCAGACTCCTCCAATCGCTCTAGGAGCTGCCGGTAATCAGCACATAAGTGAGTGAGTTTTTTTTTTTTTTTTTTTTTTGCACCGATGCATTAGCTGATTTGTATAAATGGCTTTTATACAATCAGCTGCTGTGTGATGTGATTCACATCCTTGATCCTGACACATCATCTGATCTCTTTGCCTTCCAGCAAACCGATCAGATGATATTGGATCCGGATTGGACGGCGCGGGACCCTTGACCCAGGATTTACTGCGGAGGGGGGTTCTTTATTTCAATAACGATGGAGTCACTAATTGTGTTGTGTTTTATTTCTAATAGAAATATTTTTCTGTGTTGTGTTTTTTTTTATCTTTACTAGAAATTCATGGTTACCATGTCTAATATTGGCGTGACACCATGAATTTCGGGCTTAGGGCCAGCTGATAATATACAGCTAGCCCTAACCCCATTATTACCCAGTGAGCCACCCGGCATCAGGGCAGCTGGAAGATTTGGATACAGCACCAGAAGATGGCGCTTCTATGAAAGCGCCGTCTTCTGGGGTGGCTGCGGACTGCAATTCGCAGCGGGGGGTGCCCAGAAAGCATGGGCACCCTGCACTGTGGATTCCAATCCCCAGCTGCCTAGTTGTACCCGGCTGGACACAAAAATTAGGCGAAGCTCACGTCTTTTTTTTTTTTTTTTTTAATTATTTCATGAAATTCATGAAATAATTAAAAAAAAAAAAAAGGGGCTTCTCTATATTTTTGGTTCCCAGCCGGGTACAAATAGGCAGCTGGGGGTTGGGGGCAGCCCGTACCTGCCTGCTGTACCCGGCTAGCATACAAAAATATGGCTAAGCCCATGTCTTTTTTTTTTTTTTTTGTTTGGGGGGGCAAAGAAATCCTGCATACAGTCCTGGAAGGAGGATGCTGAGCCTTGTAGTTCGACAGCTGCTGTCTGCTCTCCTGCATACACTATTGGATGGAGGATGCTGGGCCTTGTAGGTCTGCTCCCCCTGACTCTCCCTCCAGCATACAGTCCTGGATGGAGCATGCTGAGCCTTGTAGTTCTGCAGCTGCTGTCTGCTCTCCTGCATACACTATTGGATGGAGGATGCTGAGCCTTGTAGTTCTGCAGCTGTCTGCTCTCCTGCATACACTAGTGGAGAATGAAGAACATATTGAAGAAGGAAATGACATCAGACCCTTTTTTTTTTTTTTTTTTTGTTCACTGATAAAAAACTCAAAGACACAGTGAGCAAAAACGCAGCAAAAAACACAGCAAATCGCGGCAAAACGCGTGCGTTTTTTGATGCGGGTGCGTTTTTGTGCGGCTTTTGCCCCAAAAAACGCACAAACGCAGCGTCAAAAAACGCAGTGTGTGAACCTAGCCTGGGCACAAGGCCTTTAAAAAGGATATTCATCTAAGATCAAGGATTAGTATTAGATCAGTTGGCGGCCCACACAAATCGCCAGAATGGTTTATGAATTGTATGACTGCAGATCATGCGCCATGCCTCCCCAATCATTCTCTATGGAACTAGCACTGGAAATTGGCAGCCGGCATAGACCTTAGTTGAGCAAGACTGTGATGTATTTGTAGAATGAATAAATCTTTTTTTTCTGTTCCGTTGCAATGTTATTTCTTGTCCAGTGACTCTCACAATGGCTTGTCTTGTCACCATTTGTCATGCACTCTCTCCCAGTGAAGTATATAAACGCTCTCATGCCAGGCTGTTACATAAACGGGTGTTTAGTGGAGGACGAGCCCTGGGAATAGTAAGTAGCATGCCTCAGCTGTTTCACTGAAGAAGCTGAGTTAGCTTGGATGTTAACTGCTGCGAACCATTGCACTAACAAAAACGATGGGAAATTTTGCATCACATCTGCACTTCTAAAGTAATGAGAATACAGGAAAACTTGCCAAACACGCTGGCTGTGTGCATCTTTGTTTAACGTTTACATTTGGGATTATTAATTAGTTTCAGGCATGAAGGAAATGGCTTCCTCATGTAACAGTTCATCAAAAGGCAGTTCAACTAGCATTCTAAGCCTGGAGGGCCTGCCGTATTCTGCTACAGTCCACTGGGGTTTATAGAAAATGATAGCAAGCTAAAGTAGTGGTGTACATGTGCTACCACTGAGGACAAGTGTGCATACTTAATATAGTGGTAATCTGTCAGAATACAAAAACCTGATGTAACCAATAGGACATTTTCTGATGATGGCTTCCATTTAGGCCCATGGCAGATGCAGAGACTGCTATCATAAATGTGCCCACACAAGTCCGTCCTTATGCCATTGCATTTTTACTCATCGAGCGAAGGCTTTTCCCACACAGGCAGACACAGTTCTGTACACAGAAGGAATAGTAGAGCTAGGGTCCATAGAGAGTCTCATGGCTATCTGTGCCTCATCTTTAAGGCATGTACCTAGGCTAGTAAGTCATGGTTCAGGGGTGTTTCTGCCAGAAGCATTCATTTGGTGTAATTGTAGTTCCCCAGAGTTAAATTCCTGAAGAAGCTGCTGGCCGGTAGCTTGCACAGTCATATAAGCTATGTCTAAATTAGAATGACAGATTCAATGACCGTTGACGGGCAAAACTCAGAGGATGGATCCAATGACAAAATCGTCAATTAGGATTAAGTCAGTGGTCAAGTTTGCGTATCAATGTAAGGTTTTAAGGGACATTATCAGCAGTTTTTTGTTTAATCAGAGAGCTCTATGATGTAGGTACAGAGAACTTGATTCCAGCATTCCTGGGCAGTGTGTTTCAATAAAATCAATATTGTATCAGCAGCAAGTTAGTTATCTTGGGCCATGTAGTCCTCCTGTTCGGTGTCCTCTCCTCCCAAGACTGATTAGCAGCCTTTGTTCAGTCAGTGATGTTTGTGGTATTATGCAGGGCTGAGTCTTCGGATAAGGCTGCTTTCACATCTGCATTTTTCGTCAAAAAACCCCCCACAAAACGCATATGACCAGATCCTTTACTAATGCGTTTTCATTTCAATGCATTTGCAATGGAATCACGGCAATATGTGTTCACTTGCGGTTGCGTGCGGCACACACTGGATCCGGTGAGATGCAGTATATTCTTTTTTCAAAAACACTGCTTGTAGCGTTTTTGACCTTTGACAAAATACTGCATGTCACCGGATCCTTCATATTGCGGCGATACCTGCAATGCTTTTCAATGAGCGCTGGATCCTGCTCTACCCGAAGTCACCGGATTCTGGTAGGCAGGATCCTGTTTTCAGTACTGGGCATACCCAGAAAGCAGTTCCTCCTCCTTGCTTTGTAGTGCAGCTGCATCAGTTGAAGAAAGACCAGGATCGGGGAGGGGTGAGAGGGAGTAATAAACACTGAGTCCCTAAGTGTGTCTGTGTATTTATTTCTAATAAAACATTTTTTTTGTGTGATCTTTTTTTGTTTTGTTTTTTTTAACCTTTAATTGGAGATTCTTAATGGCTGGGTCAAACTTTGCCTGACATTAAGAATCTCGGGCTTTTATATCAGCTGGTAAAACAAAGCTGTTATTAACCCCTTTATTACCCAGTGTGCCACCAGGGCTGCTGGAGAGTTAGATACAGCGCCAGAAGATGGCGCTTCTATGAAAGCTCCATTTTCTGGGGTGGCTGCAGACTGCAAGTCGCAGTGGGGGGGGGGGGCACAAAGCTTGGGCTACCCTGCGCTACGGATTCCAATCACCAGGAGCCTAGTTGTACCTGGCCGGACGCAAATATTTGACGAAGCGCACTTTTTTTTTTTTTTTTTTATTTCATGGAAAAAATAAAAAAAGCTTCCCTACTTTTTTGGTTCCCGGCCGGGTACAAATGGCTGACTCCAGTGTCGGCTGGTTACTTGTTCTGTGTCCCCCTACATCAATCGCGGCTGTGAGGTCAGCTGAGTATGTTAAGGTATGTGATGATGTCTTTGTTGTGTATTGGCCTCTTTTTGTACTTTTCAAATCAGGCCCAAAGCAGAAAATTGGCACCTGGGGGTGGTTAACGTTAATAAGTCCAGTAATCAGGGGCACTGGCATTTTGTGCATTTGGATAGTGCCTGGTGATTAGCACATAGACCATAGCCCTTAGTTAGTTGGTGTACTTGGTTTGCCTGCTGGTTCAGGAAAAATGCAACTTACCAGCACATACAAGTCCATTTTATTAAATCAAATAGTGTGTTGCAGTTAAGGTGGTTGTATACGTGGACCAGATCACTCTCGATCCACCCCGATCATCCTTGTCTTATGCACAGGAACATAGAATACATAGATCTTTCTATATTTCCCATCATAGCGAACTTTGATTTCTATATTGTATGACGTAGTGATGCATTACTGATAAATGTATATGATTGTACATGACTTAAATGTATAGGTTTGCACAATATGACTTAATTTTCACTGTCTTCCCCAGGTACCCTGAGGCCTGTGCGCAAAGGCCTTTATCCACTAGACTCTGCACCAGCCAAGGGAATTTGTTGGGAATGGATGAATGATGACGGTTCTTGGACATCTTATGAAACGCAAATTTGCATATTTCTGGAGGAAAACTTTAGCAACCGCATTCAGTCTATAGATCTGGGAGTATTTGGTTTAGGCTACCATGTTGACTTTCACACATTTTCTCAGATAAATCAACTCACTGGTTTTCGACGGCAGGTACAGAGACGTCTCGATATCCCTTATCCAGTGATTAAAAAGATGGGACCCGCACATAAATCATCCGCCTGTGCTTGTCACCAGTGTCTTGCGAGTAGTGGTGCAGGGCCTATGCCTGTTCGGTATAGACACTCAATGATTAACTTGGCTACGAACTCAAATTACCCAAACAGCAGTCGGACATCGAACGCTAGTGCTGGCTACCTACCTTACCCAAAACCAACAATGACTAGTGCAAAATCTGCTCCAAAGCTTAACAGCACTTGGTTGTCCCCATCAACATCGATGCAGATTCCGGGCCCTTCATCTTCAGCCAATGGAATGCAGTCTCTTGGATCTCCTCCTCCTACTAATGGACTAAGGTAAACCCTCCATTTAGAACCCTCATTTATTTTCTATTATATATCTAATTATACATCTGAATCTAGTTTGGGGGCTTTCTTGTGTCTGTATGCAAAAGGACACTGCTCTGCGGGCAGCGCTGTCTTCCTGCTTCCAGGGAGGGCATGCGTTCCTCATTAGCAGTTTAACACTAGAACTACTGGACTCGTGACACCTATATAGAAATAAATAGTGCAAAGTTGTCAAAATGACTACCTCAGTAGTTCTAGTGTTAAGGCTATGTGCCCACGTGTGCGCTCTGCACCGCACCTAAAAGGTGCGCTTCAGAGCGCAGCTGAAAAGCTCTGGTCTGAAGCGCATGGTGCCGGCAGAGAACGTGCGCTCTGCATGCTGCCTCTCCCTATAGACAGCATGCAAACCGCACAGAAGTGACCATGTCACTTCTTAGAAGGCAGCGATTCGGGCAGCAGCTGAATCGCTGCGTTCTAATATGCCACGTGCGCACGGCACCTGCACAATCTCAATAGACTGTGCAGGGGACGCAGGACGCATGCAGTTACGCTGCGCTACAGATCGCAGCGTAACTGCATGTAATACGCACACGTGCGCACATAGCCTAAGGCTATGTGCGCACGTAGCGTCTGTCCCTGCAGAAATTTCTGCAGCGATCTGAACAGCACACGTGCGCTTCAAATCGCTGCAGAAAGAGTCCATAATGAAAAAAAAAAAGCCGATTTCATGCGCTCTGACTGCAGCCCCTCCCATAGACAGCGGGGTCTGCATGCAGAGCGCAAGAAAGAAGTGACATGTCACTTCTTAGAACGCAGCGCTTCGGGCAGCAGCCGAAGCGCTGCGCTCTAATATGCCACGTGCGCACGGCTCCTGCATAATCTTCATAGATTATGCTGGGGACGCAGGGCGCATGCAGTTACGCTGCGGGGCAGATCGCAGCGTAACTGCATGAAATACGCACACGTGCGCACATAGCCGAAGACTAGTGGCATCCTCACCATTAGCTGAAATATCTGCACCTGATATTTGACTCTGTAGCATCTGAAGTGTGCTGACACTGAAGGGTGGCAGTGATTGTTTGCTAACAGTGCACTCCAGTGATCCTTTCCAGCTTCAGTGCAGTAGAAAAGAGCTTGTAAGCGCTGCACTTGTTCACCTACTACTTGTGCTGTGGGTGTTCCCAGGACCAAAGCTGTAAACTAACAGGAGCACACTGTTAAATTTTAATAGTAAGCTGCAAAATTGTTTGTTTACCAGCACTTTCCGATACTACCCATTTTTGAAGATGGGCGTAACCCATAGGTTGTATACCCACGATGACTTTTTTTTTTTTTTACACTGCATATTTTTGTTGCTTCAAAAACGCAGCGTCTTACAGTTCCGGAAAAGTGTAAGGAATTTATAGATATCTCGTGCCCAAAAGCTCATTGTGAAACACACAGCCTTAGCCATTATTAATTAAAGGGAACCAAGCACCAGGATTTTCGTATATAAGCTAAAGCCAGTGCTACACTGGCACTATCAGGCTGATTCTATACATACCTGTAGTGGTCAGCTCAGATGTTTAGGTTTTGAAATCCAAGATAAAGTTTATAAAATTAGCTACTTGTTGAGTGACAGCAGCTGAGGATCAGATAATATCGGGGGGATATTCATAGTTATCCCCTCCCTCTGTTAGAATTCGCATAGGTATGATACAATTTCCCTAGCAGGGCCTGTGGTGAGGTCATAACTATCTGACAAGAAGGGGCGGGCCCCAGCCAATAAAATTGATACAAGGAAGCAACATTTTCTGTTGGTTGAGGCCCCGCCCCTTCTTGTCACATTGGTATGACCTCACACAGGTCCTGCTAGATCTATTGTATCATACTTATTCTAACAGGGGAAGGGGATGACTATGATATTCTGATCCTCAGCTGCTGTCACTCAGGAAGCAGCTAATTTTATAAACTTTACTTTCTTGGATTTCAAAACCTATACACCCGAGCTGACCGCTAATGGTATGTAGAGAATCAGCCTGATAGTGCCAGTATAGCACTGGCTTTAGGTTATATACGAAAATCCTGGTGATTGGTTCACTTTTAAAGGGGTTGTCCTGTCAAAAACAGGTCTGCAGTCTGTGACTGCAAACTTGTGAATACTCACATCTTTTATAATAGCAGTAAACGTAGTTAATATCAACCTTAGTAAATATCAATGTCAAACAGCAAGGTCTTAAATTACATAAGTCTCCTAAGAGACACTAATATAAAAATAGAAATAAAACTTAACATTTAATATCTCGATTTAAAAAGTGAACAGGGTCACTAAAGAACGTGACATACTAAACACAAAACAGAAACATACATCTGGTATTTGATTACAGCCCCACACACGTCATCAAGGGTGTATTAGCACACCATCCCATCCAATACCTAATGTTAGGCCATTCAGGAATCAAAACCAATGTATATGGCACATTAAATTGTCCATACAAGCACCATGGACATAGAAACCCAAAGTTTGACCCCTGCTGTACTATTCTAGGAACTACCCTCCTCACTCAGGGGTTCCCTAAATAGAGGGGAAACAGGTCTCACCAACAGTAAGCGGGCTATATTTCTGCAGCAAACCTGAAACCCGATTTTCCAAATATCGAGTATCCTTGGTTTGTTAATGCATTTCAGGTGAAAGAACTTCCATCAATATAAACATAAACTTCCGACGCGTTTCATTAATATTCCTCAGGGAAGTCAGTAATCCAAATAGAAGGGTTATACCACCATCATAAGGGCAGGCATCCCCGGTGGAACCCCAGTGCTGGACTGAAAATGAAATGAAAATTACCATATGTCCACCACTGTAAATACATCTTTGTATCACAACATCAAAAAAGACCCAATCAGGGCACTCGCCCAAGAAACAAGTTCTAGAAGTCCTGGTGCTAGGCCATATCAATTGCCCATTCATGAACGCACACTAGAACAAATAAATCTATATTAATCCACCGCTCATTACAGAATCATAGGAGGAAAGAGTCCCAAATCACGAGTACTCACCAAAACACGTCCTCCACATGTATTAAATTCAAAAATGTGCCGCGCCGCCGGCACCATAGGCCGCGCCATCTTATATCACGCGCACATGCGCAGTACACCCCATTCAATTGTGTGACGCACAACCGGAACCACCCGATACCGGAAGTTAGTGCGTCATCATTATCAGCCGACCACATCATCATACAGTGTCGGCTGCCCATCCGGTGACGCTATTTCCGGAAAAAATGGAACGCAAGCCTGGACAAACATCATTAAATTGCGTCATTGCCCTACTAACGCTTGCGCTACAATGCTAAAATCCAATATCAGTGAATGAGTACAAGACACATTCACAACGTTTCAAAACCATCACAGGCAATATGCAAAACTCCTCAAATGAAAATACACCAATACAATACAGTGATGTTATGGCGAAAGATATCCCCTCCCCAGGAAACAACCTAAGGAGAACATTGTAGACTATGTCCCACCCATAAAAATGGCCCCCAAATGTGTAACCACAATCAAAAAGACCTACAAAGACCACCACTCAGTCCAGAAGGCATAAAGTAAGTACAACTGAACGATGATATTTCAAAAACCACCCTACAAATAACCCCTTTTTCCATAACAGGAGAGAGAAAGGGAGGAAAGAACAAGGAACTAAGTGCACACTACATCTGACCCTCACTATTTAGTAACTCTCCCTACCTTACTGCAGAGGTCGGCACCGTAAAATACCCACGCCCATGGCGCCCCCACTCACCGTCGGCTGGCCCTCCTACACTACACCTACACACTAAGGTGCACCTAAAAAGGGGGTAAAAGATAGTTGCTCATTAAGGCCATTTGGGGCCATGGTGCCCAGTGTATAAATCCAAAAACACTCCTTGCGGAGTATCAACTTGTCCCAATTGCCTCCTCTTGGTGGTGATCTAATATGATCAATGCCCATAATCTTGATGCAATTCTCATCTCCATCGTGGTATGCATTAATGTGCTTAGCCAGTGGGGTGTCGTTCTTATTTCTGATGTCATTCTTATGCTCACCGACCCTCTTACGTAATTCCCTAATGGTCTTTCCAACATAGTGCTTATTGCAGGGACACGTCACTCTGTATATGACTTCTCTAGTCCTACACGTGATAAGTGACCTAATCTCAAATGTCCTGTTACCGATCCGACCGTGGAAGGTCTTACCCTCCTCAATGAGGAAACAGTTCTTACAATTGTGACATTTAAAACAACCTCTGACCCCACTGGTCAACCATGGTGGTCTGTCCTCTTTGAAAAAACTGTGGACCAATCTATCCTTCAACGATCTAGCTTTACTGTACGTTATAGAGGGATGATCTGATACATATTTACCCACAATCGGGTCCATTTTCAGGATTGGCCAATGCCTACAAAGAATATAACGTAGGCCCATTGCCCCATTATCAAATGTGGTGATGTACCTTAGAGGCTCATTCAGGTTTTTATTCTTAGGTCTTGGATTCAGAATCTCAGTACGATCCATTTTACAAACCGATTTAAAGGCCCTCTCAACCTCCTTTTTAGGATAGCCTCTTTCATCCAGCCGCTTTGTTAGATCCTCAGCCTGCACTCTGAAGGCCTCATCACTAGAGCAATTGCGCCTCATCCTTAGGAATTGGCCCCTTGGGATGCCCTTTTTATGGGACCTGGGGTGCGCACTCTCCCATCGTAACAGTGAGTTGGATGACGTCTCCTTCCTATACGTGCTTGTCACTAACCTACCCTCAGGTCCCCTCTCTACTAGGACATCCAAAAAGGCCAGCCTGTTGGGATGCATCTCAAAAGTAAATCTCAGGCCCATGTTGTTACTATTCAAAGAACCCACAAAGTCCTTGAAACCATCCTCATGGCCCTTCCAAATCAGAAAGATGTCGTCGACAAACCTGACCCACAGTACTACATCCTCCGTGTCAAGATTACCTCCAAACACCGTGGTTTCCTCCCACCAGCCCAGGAAAAGGTTGGCATACGATGGGGCACAACAACTCCCCATCGCAGTACCCCTGAGCTGGTGGAAGTACTTCCCCCCCCAAAAGAAAACACATTCCTTGTCAGACAAAACTGAAGAGCCTGAATCACAAACTCATTGTGCGCAGCCAGATGATTCCCTCTTGAATTTAAGTAGTACTTCACCGCGTCTATCCCCATATCATGCGGGATCGAGGAATAGAGTGTCTCAACATCAATACTACATAGGATCATTCCATCCTCGAGGAAGACATCATCTATCTTCCTCAAGAATTCAGTGGTATCACCTAGGAAAGAGTTAAGGGATACTACAAATGGACGCAATATCCTGTCAATATATACACTTAGCTTCTCGGTGAGACCTCCCACACCAGAGACAATCGGGCGTCCCCTGAGAGGATCCAAACCCTTATGTATCTTAGGTAATACATAAAAGGTAGATAGTATAGGGAACAGAGGAAAGAGAAATTCAAACTCATTCTTATCAATGATCTTATTGTCGAGTGCCCTGTCAAGTAGTGATTTTAGCTCAGCCCTGAAACCAACCGTAGGATTGAACATTAATTTCTCATAAGTTTGTTCATCATTCAAAATGTCCAAACAAATGTTTTTATACTTCATAGAATCCATAATTACGATGTTGCCCCCTTTATCAGAGGGCTTGATCGTAATGCTAGAATCCCCTTCAAGGCTGCGTAAACACTGCATCTCAATCTTGGTTAGATTATAATTACCCGAGTTTGATTGGAGACCACCTATATCCTCTGTTACGATGTTAACAAAGACATCAATGACGTCCACCTCTGTCCCATCAGGGGGCATCCTACTGCTGCTATTCTTCAAAGATGTGAACGGACCCTCACCTATATCATTGGGGTTCTCATCACTAAGATGAAACAAAAAACGCACATCCTGCAGTAAATCCTCAGATATACCTAATTCACCACATGTTTTATCTGACTGCTTACCGAAAAACTTTTTCCACTTCAATTGTCTGGCAAAAAGGTGTAAATCTTTGATGGCCATAAATTCATTAAAATCCGTAGTGGGTACAAATGATAAACCTCTATTCAATACCGCAAGATCAACATTACTTAGGGACCTAGAAGATTGCCTGTGATGGTTTTGAAACGTTGTGAATGTGTCTTGTACTCATTCACTGATATTGGATTTTAGCATTGTGGCGCAAGCGTTAGTAGGGCAATGACGCGATTTAATGATGTTTGTCCAGGCTTGCGTTCCATTTTATCCGGAAATAGCGTCACCGGATGGGCGGCCGACACTGTATGATGATGTGGTCGGCTGATAATGATGACGCACTAACTTCCGGTATCGGGTGGTTCCGGTTGTGCGTCACACAATTGAATGGGGTGTACTGCGCATGTGCGCGTGATATAAGATGGCGCGGCCTATGGTGCCGGCGGCGCGGCACATTTTTGAATTTAATACATGTGGAGGACGTGTTTTGGTGAGTGCTCGTGATTTGGGACTCTTTCCTCCTATGATTCTGTAATGAGCGGTGGATTAATATAGATTTATTTGTTCTAGTGTGCGTTCATGAATGGGCATAGATATGGCCTAGCACCAGGACTTCTAGAACTTGTTTCTTGGGTGAGTGCCCTGATTGGGTCTTTTTTGATGTTGTGATACAAAGATGTATTTACAGTGGTGGACATATGGTAATTTTCATTTCATTTTCAGTCCAGCACTGGGGTTCCACCGGGGATGCCTGCCCTTATGATGGTGGTATAACCCTTCTATTTGGATTACTGACTTCCCTGAGGAATATTAATGAAACGCGTCGGAAGTTTATGTTTATATTGATGGAAGTTCTTTCACCTGAAATGCATTAACAAACCAAGGATACAAGGATACTCGATATTTGGAAAATCGGGTTTCAGGTTTGCTGCATAAATATAGCCCGCTTACTGTTGGTGAGACCTGTTTCCCCTCTATTTAGGGAACCCCTGAGTGAGGAGGGTAGTTCCTAGAATAGTACAGCAGGGGTCAAACTTTGGGTTTCTATGTCCATGGTGCTTGTATGGACAATTTAATGTGCCATATACATTGGTTTTGATTCCTGAATGGCCTAACATTAGGTATTGGATGGGATGGTGTGCTAATACACCCTTGATGACGTGTGTGGGGCTGTAATCAAATACCAGATGTATGTTTCTGTTTTTTGTGTTTAGTATGTCACGTTCTTTAGTGACCCTGTTCACTTTTTAAATCGAGATATTAAATGTTAAGTTTTATTTCTATTTTTATATTAGTGTCTCTTAGGAGACTTATGTAATTTAAGACCTTGCTGTTTGACATATGAATACTCACATCACATGCACTGTAAGGATTCTCTGATGTCAGCGCCGGGAATAGCGGTCACGTGACCGCGGGTATGCGATATGTATACCCCCGGCCAGAATCTGACTAGACTGTTTCTGTCCTGCTTATGGCAAGTTTATTGCACCAGGATGGAAACTGTCTGGTCAGATTCTGGCTGGGAGTATGCATATCACATACTTGCGGGCACGTGACCGCTGTTGCTGTCGCTGGAGAATCCTCTTGTGCGCTATGTGAGGATTTCAAAGTCTGCAGTCATGTAAAGACTGCAGACTTGTCGCTTTAGATTGGAGAACCCGTTTTTGCTCCGAAGCATGAACAATCCATAGACTATTAAACATGCTAAATGACCCCTGTGTGTTGTATGAAGGTTGTTTGACAATCTTTTGCGTGTTTTTTTTTTTTTTTTTGTACTTCTCTGAGCTCTTCGGCTTTTGTGTGGGTAATGCTCTATGGGCTAAGCTAATTCTGAAGTAGGGGCAGCATTTTAGCCCTCTGTCATCTGTAATGCATTCTTTTTTGTTCATTTTGGACGTCTAGCTTACCATCACTTCCTATACAGATCCAGAAAGGTAGTTCCTTGAAACAAGCTATGGCAGGTAAGAGAAGTGCTGATAAAAAGTGAATGTTTCTAGACTTGCAAATCTTGTTTGTTTCAACTGGCTTATTTCAGTAAGGTCCTTTCCACACTTCTTTTGGGTCCAGTTTCTTTAACAGAATCCTAAATACGTCTAAACTTTATGTTAGTATATATCTTACATTCATTAAAAAGGAATCTGTCACCAGGTTTTTGCTACCGCATACAAATAATGTAGGAAAAGAGCCCCTGATTCCAACAAGGTGTCACTTGGTTTACTGGGTACAGCAGTTGTGACTCAGAGATTTTATATGTAGTAGACCTCAGAAAGCTAACCACACACTCATCATCTCTGTGTATGTTGTCAGTGAGCTGCTGATCAGAGGAGGGGGCATAGGGGGTCCAGAGCTCAGGAGCACTGTAGTCCAGGCAGTGATCATCTCCTTGTGATAACACGTTCACTGTATGGAAACGGCACACAGCTGAGTACATCGCACATCACTGAAATCTGCGTCTCTGCCCCAACCCCATGCTATTCTCAGAATGCATAACAAACACCGGCTGACAGATTGCCTTTTAATGGCCTTCCGTCTTCTTAATTCTTCTCCACTTTTGCTTGCCTAATGTGTGCATTTACTAAACTGTGCTAGTATGTCTATGCTCTGTACACAAAGTACGTATCTGGGCTAGTTTTGAGCTGATCATTTTCTATACTTTGGGAGCTTTGGAGCAGCTTCTTGTTCATGCAAAGGCACCATTCTGGATCATGCACTGGGCATTTATTGCTCAAA